>NW_024067069.1:0-249148 GCF_015039405.1 Cantharellus anzutake | reverse complement strand
GCCGCTTGGTATTAGTTGGATTCTCGGGCGGAGGCATGGCAGAACCAGGCAGAGCCGCTTGCTCCGGTGTGAGGATGACAGACGTAAAGCCACCTGCAGGATCATAGAAAGCGGTCGGTACATTGGTTGGCCCCGACTCGGACGTCCCAAGGATGGTGTGGTGACTCGAGTGGATTTGGATACAGGTGATGGAACAGCAAGAGACCTCTTGTCTGTGGCGTTGCCGATAGCAGGCTTAGCAGTCCGTGATGCTGTCGAAGCCGACGGTTTTGGCGTCTTTAATCGGGAGCCAGAAATCGATGCGGAGGGGCTTGGGGCCAGCCGATCCACGACTTCGGAAGTAGAACTCTCCGTAATGGAGGCGACTGTGCTTTCACTGGGCCGAGTGACAGTAATAGGGACGGCAGGAAGGCCAGTTTTGCTCTCGACAACATTGGCTTGCTGCGATTCTCCAGCCGGCGACCCTGAATTGAGCTCTGCAGAACCAGAACCAGAACCACCACCATCCTCATATAACGTAGGGTCACCCTTCAGTATCCTCTCAATAATCCCACCGCTTCGTTTGTCCAACGCATCAAGATCGTCTTCATCCCCGCTGACTTCATCATCCCGGGTAACAAGTTGACCCTTTTCAAACTTTCCAAACCTGATCGCTGAGGCAAGACGCGGGTCGCTGGTGTAGGATCCCCGGCCGTTCGCTCAGCCTTGAAGCGAGACATGGACGATGGACGCGCTTTCGTCGATGCGCGATTGGCTTCCAGTGGGACGTACTACCGTCTTCGATGAGCACACAGCGCACCCTTGAGAAAAAAGCAGTGGCAACTAACCGGTTGATCCCAATCACCCAACTTTTGGGTTGGCCGAGGATCGGGTGGGGGTATGGTCTGCGAAAGCCCCTTCAACATCCCCTGTTGGCGGAAGTACTCCATCGAAATGTCTGCTTGCATTCTCAATTCGTTGAAATCATCGCCATCTTCATCGTCGGGGTCTTCTTCCTCACTTCCCGAGCTGTCATTCGATGCCGAAGAATCGAGAGATGATCTTCGTCATCATCATCGTCAGAATCCGCAGTAGGCGTTTGGATGATGCGAGCGATCCGACGTGTACTACCGGGCTGCGGAGGGATCACAGACTTGGATGTCCTCTCAACGACGTTCATTTGCATAGGCTGCACTGCCGTAGGCTTGACATCTTTTAGTCGGGCTGGAACGACGTCACCCCATGATTCAGTTCCATTGTTAGGAGAGGGACGTTCGTCAGCCTGCTCAGGTTCGGCAAAACTAACTGATTTCTTGCCGGGTCGTGTAGTCAGGGGTTGGGACGGAGAAGCGGAGGAGGGGAAGGATGTGTTCGGCTAGATTCTGGTTGTTGCAGTTGAGAGGCAGGTGGCGTCGGTTGCTTTTTCGGCTTCTCTGCAATGGGTTCGCTAGATTTGGGGCTAGCTTCACAGGGATCTTCGCGTCCTTCGCCCGTTGGACATTCCCTTCCCTGACCGTCTACGTTCTTTCTTCCTCCTCTCTTTTGCTTCAAGCATGTCAAGCCAAGCCTCACGTTCTCTCTTGCGTCGTTGACGTTCTTCGGCGCTCTGCGCCTCCAAAGGTTGCGGTCTTAGCGGCGCCTCGGCAGTTGAAGATTGTGAATTCGAAGCGACTGGCTCTGTTATCTCGACAATGGGATCTCCGTCTTCGTTAAGAACCTAATAAAGATAAAGCCAACACGCACTGAGTGAGATCAAAAACAAGCAGATAAGGAGGCTAAAGGCAATACATGTCCATCCTGCGTCGTGATTCCTGCACTCTCATCGGGATCGATGAGCATATCGCTAAGCTGATTTGCCAAAGCCTGGAGCTTTGCAGGCGAAAGGTTATTTTCTCCTCCATTGCGTTCAGCGTTCTTGGCCGTAATGGAAGTTAACAAGGCAGTGATAGCTAGGATTTGACATCATCGATGGGTAAGTGGTTAAATGACACAATACTATTGAACAAAGAGCTTTGTACCCTGTTGTCGTTTGAATTCGATACTCGTAGCGGACGAAGCCATCGAGGGATCAAAATCAAAATTTCAGTTCTCACGCTTCGGGCCCGGACTGGGACGGGGTATAGTATCCAACTGATGTCTGGTCAGAGGGTGTGGGTTACTGCGATCCATGTACATCCTCACAGGGAGGGAATTAATAAAGTTACATATGGCGTGGATTGAACCACAAATGTAAAGTATGATGTAACTTTAAATAATGTCAGCGGAAACGCAATGAGCGCCATTGCAGCCGTTCAACCATAGAAAGGATTGCATCCTCCACAAATGATACTCTGAACCCCGAAACTCATGAAGCTCCCCAAGAACAGCCCTCCAATCAGACAAAACTGTGCAACGGTAGCAGCGGCGTCCACTTCCAGCGTTCCATTCCCAGCACCGCCCTTCATCAGCTTGGCTTCCTCGACGAGGACACGTAATCGTCGATTATGCTCCACTGAAGTCGCGCTCATCATCACGATATTAACGAGATAGCCACTCGATATCGAGAATAGCAATAGAACGATGAAGTACGCGATATCCGAGTTGATGAAGGGTATAGATGGGTGCGGTGAAGACGCCTTGCCGTTGACGTTGCACATTAGGAAGAGAGGAACGAAGATTAGACGTCCGATAGAGGCTAGGAGTAATTTGGGGTCGTTGAGGCATTCATTCCACCATGACAAGTGAGTCGGGGAGGCGATGTCTCTGCCGATGTAATCACCGATATTGAAGATAACGAAATGAAGCGAGACGAATAAAGGAGGTGAAAGGAAGAAGTGACTCCGTGAATGATTCACTGAGAGGATAGTTGACGTTATAGGTGGGAAAATGGCCTGGGAAAGTTCACCGGTAAAACAACAAGTCTTTAAGGTGATGCAAAGCCAACTCACCAAAGTCACAACATAGATTAAACAAACAGAAATATTATAAAGTGTGTTCATCTTTGCTACCTTCCAGGTAATATTTGAGGTGTCATAAAGTAGCTGGCTCGAGCTCATTTGTCTGTGGAGTTCAACGCTTCTTGACAAGAAAGCTTGGTCGTCCTCTGTATCGACATCACTCCCATAATCCGAAATTTCGTCTGGAGTAGGAGCTTCGACCTCTAGGATGGTTTCGGCATCGTCCTTTTGATCCCTGAAGAGTACCACGGAGCGGTACAGTGGCGATCGGACCAGCGCGGAGTGCGCGATGAGCGAGACGATCATATACACCGTCGCTAACCCAAAGAAAACGAAAGCGAACAATGTAAGGCCTCCTCCACCACTTTCTCTGAACAATTGGAAACCGATCAGCGGTTTGCCCGCTCGCACCTCACCCTCTTCTTCACTTCGGAGCGAGATGGCAGCGGTTACATACTGCACTACCGACACGACTATCCCAACCGCGCTTTGCCCTGTAAAGTATACTTGCATAGCTTGTGCCCCAAACAACGCAGCAACTCCTACCACAGCCGATTGCAGATACCCACTCGAACTTGCTTGAATGGCCGAATTAATGATTACGAATACGAAGAAAGGTGCCCCATCTTTAATGGGTAATAAAGGGGATATCGCGAAGAGCAAGAGCATGGAAATGGTTAGGACGATTGCATGTTGAATTCGAGAAGCCGATGAGGAAGGATTGGAAGTGACGGTTGCCTTCGCAAGACAGAGGAAGAGGAGGGACGTGAAGGAAACGCTGAGATAAGATGGGAATGTCTTCTCGAAAGCTGAGTCTCGCAGTCGGGTCAGGAAATAAGGGGTTGCTGTAATCAAAACTAGAAAGTACAAGATAAGAACCCACTAGAACTGCACAAGGGAAACGGGAAAAGCGTACCATTCCACGATAGGAGTACAGCGGCACCCATAGTAAAGAAGATGGTTCGCACGCGTTTAGGGAGACGATTAGGGGGATGGCCATGTCTCTCAGGAGAGTGTTGGAGAGAGCCACGACGATAGGAGCGAGACGGGGATTGTGAGAGAGGAGTTTGTTCAGACAAGTGAGAGCTATTAAGCTTGGAACTCATGTTATTCGTATGGGGGCTATCGAGAACGTCTAGCAGGTCTCAGACACTTGTGTTAGCTTAGAGGGAATGGCAGTGATAACAGGTAGATGGAAGCTTTCGGCCTCTAAAGTTGGACTCGGCAACGTTTATCCGTGATGTCAATAAAACTGGGTATGATCTCCAGAAGACTAGCTGAGAAACGGAAGGGTGCACTAGTCTAAAACCGTGCAAGCCGCAAATAGATCTTCAAGAGAAGACATGTTACTGTTAGGGGCTTGGACGTCATGCATAACTGGCTTCATCATTGTGGCGTTACCGGTGACTGCCGATTCCCAAATCAGTCACAGTTAGCTAGTTAGTCTGGCATCCATTTCTTGCATACGCTATATACACCGGAGGGAACACATCACCACACACAATTACGACAAGAGATCGAAAGCAGAGAGATTTTTTTAAAAAAGGAAAAAAACTACATCAAGACAGAAAGACCGGATATGCACAATAAAGAATGCCGAAGACGAAAGAGCTGAGCATTATTGATCGAGCAAAGGTGGGGTATGCGACGTTGGGTGGAAAATTAGATGATGAAGAGGTATGAATCCACAGTCAAGATGAGTTTTAGGAGGCATCAAGAGATTAGGGGTGTGTGTGCGTGTGTGTGTGTAGGCGATCTGTTTGAATCACAATGGAGTGGGGAGGAGTGGTTCTGGGTATGTGTAGGAAAGTAGTAGGGATACAAGATGAAGATCGAATATGGTACCAAGAAACAGGTCTGTAATAGGATTAGAAGCAGCTTACGAGTTGAGCAAGAAATTATACAAAAGCATTGGGGCGATAGGAGGGAATAAAACATCAGACAATGTGGAGGAGCATCAAACCTCCGCAGCCTCTGGACAATAGGGCGGCAACCAGCCAACTTCTTCGTCCTCCTCCTTGCGCTCCCCATTTTCATAGAATAATTGAGAGTACGCAGGGAGGTTTGGACGACATGTGCATGCAGCAGTGGGGTGCAAGTTGATCGAATTGGACGGAAGAGAGAATAGCATGTCGACTGGGGACCAGCTAGGCGGCGTGTTAGCATTGGCTGTGGTGACCAGACTCGAACTTGAAGACGAAGAGCTGGAGGAGTAGAAACGGGGATTGGCTGGACTTGAGGCGGAGCAAGCAGCACATGGAACCGACGTTGATCCATCCTTATTAGACATAGCGAATGATTCGGGAACAGCGGTGAAGTGTAGCGGCAGGACGCATCTGACCTCTTCGTACCTTCTTCCCGGTGTGAGAGATCGGTCCAGGTGCTCGTCCTCCAAAGGATCCCAAGATATCTTGACGCATACAGAGATCTCGTGGGAGATACGAGAGTAAACAGAGTGGGAATCTGGAAGCACTAGCCCACGGCGCTGACGACGCTCGAGCCGCTGGGCATCACTCACTTCCTTCTCATCTTCCTGTTCTTCAGAACCATCCACAGAACGGTACGATGAGGAACGGAGCACAGGGACTCTGACGTCCATCCTTGCCCAACGACGATCCAGATCTATACCTCCAACGGAAGGGCGGTAATAAATCCGTCCGTCAGGAACCAGCGGCCGACGTCGAGTCGCCTTCGTTGCCTCAATTCCTGTCCAGAGGAGGCCACACGCATCAAGACACTCCATGTGGCTTGCGTTCAGAAGCGGAAGATGGGGAGGTTGTTCAAGCGTCGTCGGTAGAGGGAATGACTGAAGGAATTGCGAATCCTCTGTTGAGCGAGACTTCTCCGTTTGGTCGACCTCAACCTCAAACTCATGAATGCGTATGTGCTGACCGCCAGTATAATCGGGGGCCATTCGAAGTTTGAGGCCGAGAGGGATGAAACCTTCGTCGATTCCGACATGCTCAGGAAGGGATATAGCCAAATCCATCGAACGAAGCAACGTGATTGGAATCCCACCAACGGATTCTGTAGGATTGAGAGATGAGGCGCCGACGGTTGGCGTCGCCAGATCGAGAGAGGCAGGGAATAGAGAAGGTGTGTCGTGCAAGAGCTCCCATGCTCCGTCGGGAAGAGACCGTGGAGGAGAACGAACTCGAACGACAGTGATGGGAACGAGTTCGGCCTCAACAGTCTTTGGTTTGGGAGCCAGTTTGAACGGGGAGCAGAGGAAGGAAGGAAAACTCCACGCAGAAGTCCTTTTCGTTGTGCTGCAGGCCAGGGCACCTGAAGAGTTAGAGTTTGCAGCACCGTTCGATTTCGAAGCAAAAAGAGATGAAGGACTGGGGGTTTCCAGAACCGCGGTAGCATGAAGACTATAACCTGTCTCGGTGAACTCTGAGATGTCCACGGATGCAGGTAACCAGCCAGGAATAGCGAGGTCGAAAAGGATGATCCATTGCCAGGGTTGTTCGAGGGCATTTCCACTGACGCAGTTCAGCGTTATAGGTTCCCTGCCACCTTCCCCTATGAGGTTCTTGGAGACACGACAAAGCCGGGTACCGGCATAGCCAAGCTGAGGGGAGACCGACTCGCATTTCCCCTCGAACGTGATGTTCAGAGATGTCAAGCGCAAGGATGGCGGGCGTGCAGGATCAGCATTAATGGGGGTGGATGCGAACGGTGGTATGGATAGTAATAAATGACCAGAGAGCGAGTAAGAGGATCTAGGAAAACGATCCGTGGTCGATCCGTTGCGTTAGTAATCGGGTGCATGCGCTGAGTGGGTAAGGAAATAATGCTCACGATGTTTGGACGCTACCATGCATCTCTAGTCGACTGGAAAGAGGGACGATTTCTAATTTGATTGACATGATTCTTCAGCGAGCGTGTTTGGGGTTGGCAGCTAACGAAGGTGAGAGTGTAGTTGATGAGGAAGGGAAGAAAGAAGGACGAAACACGATGCTTTGAGGTAAGCTTCCTGTTGAACAAAAAGGTGCGAAGAACAACAACAACAAGAACAGTAACTGCACTTAGTGGTGGTGGTTGCGGGGATTATGCTGGTTGGAATATCATCTCGTTGTTCTTGTATGCGCGGAAACACGAACAATGAGCGACCAGTTCAAAGAACAACGACCCTGATGCAGGAAAATAAAGGCATCGTGGGAAAGTGGCTTTTCGGTACCATTTGCTTCCGGTGGGCCGCCTTTTTTCCCATTCCGTCAAAAAAGGCGTCTTCTATAGCCAAGGGCCAGTAGAAAAGAGGTCATTGACGCGAATAACAAGAGGCTAACAGGGATCACCAATATGTTTGGGGATTGTACTATTATACAACAATTTGGTTTAAGCTGAGATTCCGGAAACAGCCATGATCATTCTCCCTCGTTGGGAGGTGAGGCGAGATCATCATTGGCATCATGCATGACCCAGCTCTCAGCAATCGAACCCGTCTGGCTCACGTTCTCCCGAGTTTCTCCGCTACTCACACTCCCCGTATCAGTTTCGGACGCCGCCTTCGTGGGAACATATTCATCCATAATCTCTTCACGCGCTACCTCGACCGTCTTCTCGGCCACGGCAGCGGTCGCTTGCGGTGGAAGTTTGGTTATATCAGGTTCAAGAGGAGGTGCCGATTCCAGCTGTCGTGCTTCCTGTAGTGAAAGTCGCAATTCCTCGAGCCGATATGGAAGTGTGAGCATAAAATCAAGGATGAAACCAGGAAGAAGAGACGCCATGGTATACGTAAGCGCTAAAAGTGGAGCAAAATCAACAGACTCAATCAAACCGGTGATTATAAATCACTTACCCCCAGCGCCGACCCGCCTCCTGTTCCCAAGCCACAGGCCGCGAATCCACTCCAATGACCAGCCAGATCGCTTCTCGTTCACAATCCCCAATAAAGTGTCCGACATAATGCCCACGTCAGTTGGCCTTCGCTTTATGCCAATCACAGACGTAGCATCACCAATCTCCCCAACATCAACAGTAATGAATCTCAACTTCCTTACATCGTTCAGAGTGGGATCAACGGCTGCTTCTCTTCGTAGGACTTCAAACCCTCGCACTGCGGCTTCGCTAGCCATGGCTAGCCCTGAAGAGCCAAGCACGCCAACACGCGCAATGGCAGGGACACACATGATGATACTTGCACCCTTTGAGATGCTCTGCGGAGAGGATGGGCTGCCCAGCGCTTTGCGATGCTTAAAGTGAGGAAATGTGGCTTGAATTATGGAAAGTGGTGTCATGGCTCGCAGTGTGATTTGATGGTTTAAGGTTTCATGAAGGAGAATTGGTGATGCGAAATCGCTGAAGGGAAGATGATCTGATGGAGCTTGAGGGAGGCATCAGTTTCAGCGCCTAGATGCGAGAGTGCATTGCAGCTAGCTTACCCAAAGATAGGAGGGAAATTAAAGAGACAACTTGAGGAAGGTTTCCGCCAGACGCAGTTGACGCATATGGGTCGCCATGTGCGGTTGTGGGGAAGCGGAGGGATAATGTTGAGCTCAGGGACCTCAAGAAGTGAGGAATTGAACCAGGCTGAGGCACGGTCGTCAAAAAACGACTTCAAATAATCGGAGCGACACAAACCTCTTCAGCATCTAGCACTAGAGCGCGCGCATATCCCTTCCCAATCTTTTCAATTTCATCTGCTGCCTCTGTGGACAATGTAGAACCAATCACGATAAACCCATTATCCGCAAAATATTTAACGATAGTCATTCCGTAATCAACCGCGTCAACGCCGAGTATAACTGCGAAAATCACACACAAGTGAGACCCACGCTGCGAGATAAGGGTCGCGACACTCACTGACTACATCACGCTGCGGCTCCGATGCTTTCTTGGATGAAGCCGGATTCCTCAAGTTGCGCCTTCGCTCTGCAAGTCTGTTCCTGTGATTGTGGAGACTATATGCACAGTATCCAGCCCCTCCCGCGGCTAATAATGATGCGAGAACCAAGATCCATTTATTCTTTGTCACCCAGTCACCAAATTTCTCCACTGTGGTCTGCATGAATCGATGTCAAACACGTATTGGACTCAGGAGAAGCGGAGTAACTGTACTTTTGGTGGAGGCGGCGACGGAACAGCAGGAACTTGCACAAGCCGTTCAAAGGCTGGCATTTGAGGAAACTCGGGAGGCCCGAACCGCATTAGATCTCTGTAGATCTGTTGGACGACTTGGGCGACATCGGATGGGTATGGAACATATCGCTCCAATTGAATGAGGAAATCTTCAACTTCTTCGAAAGTTGGGAAAGGTGGAAGCTGTGGCAGCATTTGCGCACCGCCCCCCTATATCGCAGGTATCTCCTCTTCTCAGGCCCAGTAGTTGCACGGGTTGGGTGTTGATATTGACGCGATTTCCCGAGTTGCACGAGAATGGTTGAGATAAGGGGTGGCTATGCGGGGCTTGGCATCCCCGTTCCGGCACTGCCCACTTGCCCCAATCATTTCGTTCGTTGGACCTCCTTTTTCATTTCACCTAATAACCACGATCTGTTCGTTCGTGGTACTGAACGGAGTTCTTTGCACTCGTTTGGACCTTTCTTCATGAACGCACTTTAGAGAGGATAATCTAGACTATGGATGACGATTTAACTAATAACCCCATTAGACCGGCAAATCGGCCACGGAACTTCTCCTCCTCTCTCGCTGAGGGGTCGGGAATCGTTGGGCGACCCTATCCATTGTCCATCCCCAGCAGCTCTTCTTTACTACATGCCCTTGACCTTCGCTTCCCATCCGAGGTCCACATGCCTTCTGCCTTGACAGCTTTGAGAATTCATGTGTTACAATATCTCTCTGACCTCGAGGCAAGGCTTGCGTTATTGGATTTCAAATCTACCAGCCCCCCTATGGCTGCAACCCTTTCTCCGGCCACCGGCGACGGAGACGCTCCATCAGATGGTGACGGTGTTGATGTGGAGGTGGATCTTGATTTGTCCGTGCAGGACGTTACGGATTTTGTCAAGAAAGGATTTGCGCTCCTTCGGGATATTAGGAGTGACGTGTGTTCGTACTTGCCCGACGATCTTGGCTTTGCCTCAGTCCCGAGCGGTCGTTCATTGCGTGAGCGTCTCCCTCTTCCGGAACTACATGTTCGTCACAAGTTATCTAAACTCGGTGACTTTGAAATGCCGGCCATTCCAGCACTCGTTCCTTCAATGGAGGAGATCAAGTCTCGGTTGAAGGATATGTCTCCTACTGGGATCGACCCATTGTCCTACGTCCCAAGGCTTAAGGCTCATCTTCAGCGATTGCATATTCATTTCCAAGAATTTCCTCTTACTGGTCCATCGGCATATACTGTTCCCCTACCGGGTTTATCTCCACCTAAGGTTCTGTCTGACCTTCTGGCGGAACTTGTAGGAGATACGGAGGAAGCGATCCAGGAGGATATAAAGGTCGCACAGCGGGCGGAGGTGACTATGCATGAGCAAGTCAGGACGGCTCTCGGGAAGTCTGTGGATGGGTGCTGCCTCATACAATACAAAGATCTGCCGGACAAATGGAGGAATAATGAATACGTGGTTTCGGGTTACAGGTAGGTCTTGATGCTTTCGGCAATGTCCTGGGGCCAACAATACACGTTTGGCAGGTTCATACCTTCAAGCAAATGGCTGAGCCTTCTATTTTCCATCTTCCAATTTCATAACGAGACATGCAAGTCAGCGCAACTTTTTACACCGGGTGAATGCTGACATCTTCTCCTCGACACAGTGAACATTCACTCTCATCTCCTGCCCTTGTTGACTCTATCTTCCTTGGCTGTACCCTACATTATACCGGCCCCATTTAGAGCTTTAGTGCCGAGTTGGGGTTCTTCGAACTTTCACTCTTTGTTCCCTACTCTTCTCCGTTCAGATCCAACTTTAGACTTTGCACCTGCTACTTTTTTCACGCTTTCTGCTGCTCTTTGTCTTATGTCCTCCGTAGTATGGCACCTGTGCGCTGGCTGTTCCGACGCTGCGGTCATGGAGAGTGCAGCTCGATTAGACTACATCGGGATAGGATGGTACGTTCACCTCGCCCGAACCCCGAGCCCTGATGACTGATCAGACATTGCTTTGCTAGGCTAATATCTGCTAGTGTACAGTCCGGAATACATTATGGATTTCATTGCAAGCCGAAATTGTTGAGATTCTACACTATATTGTGCTTCGTCACTGGTATCGCTGGGACTTTTGTACCACTTCAACAATGGTTCAATGAACGTCGATATAAGGTATGATAATCCTGCTGCTGCCGTTGGTGACGGAAAAGCCAGTTCCCAACTATCACTTGCTACAGATATACCGCGTTCTGTTTTACTTGGGTTTGTCCTTTGCGTCGCTGTTGCCGCTGACGCACTTGGCTCTCTCAAAGGGTCTAATCGCAACAATCCACGAAGTCTGTACGTATTGATCATTTTCCCTTCTTGAACGTTTCCATAATCGTGCTTTCGTCAACGTTAGTGCCATTGACACCCTCATGGGGTTCCTACTTTGTCGGGCTGTTTTTCTATGTCACGCACTTTCCGGAGCGTGCCTTTCCAGGATGGTTTGATTGGGGAAATTCGCATACGATATGGCATATGTTTATTGTGTTGGCGATTAGGCTTCATTATCTGGGATTGGGGCAATTAAGGGCTGGTGTAACCGCCTCTGGAGTGTCGTGTGTTGTAAAGTTATAATTCGAATGTAATGACTCATGCGAGACCGAGGAGGACTGATCACAAGACCGGAAGCAAATTGCCAGCTGGCCTGGAAACCCAGGGTCCTCCAACTTACATAACTCTCCGCAAAAAAAGTTTCAAAAACACGAAACGGGGCAGAGACAACCGAACACTTCTGGGCCATGTCTGCTGAAGACACTCAACCCTCTCTGGCACCTGTAGAGCAGGAACAGTGGCCTGCTACAGAGACTACACCAGAACTCACAGCGAAGAGCAGTGCAGGGGGACCTAAAAGTGACACAATGGAAGTCGAACGCGTAGGTGGCGCTCAAGGACAACCTGAGTCTGCTGGGGCCGTTGGATCGAACCCTTCGCCGGCGGTCCCTGGCGCAAAACATGGTACTATCTATCGTGAAAAGCAAATCAAGGTGCTTGTCTAGTTCTCTCTCTACTCCCGTGTCTCTCCCTTTCCATCAGTCATTGGGCACTAAAAAAAAAAGGCATCACGGGCATCTGTGACCATTGTTTTCATAACATCGAACACATGCACATGGCTCCTGGCTGACTGTGCTCGAGCTCGAGCTTATTGACATCTGTCTTTGTGCACTTGTTGACTCCTGATCAATGTGTCTCCTCACTCGCGTTTTCGTCCTGGCTGGCGTTTGATGTGGCTTCTTGTCTTACCGTCGTTTTGCATCTTTCTTTGCCTATGCTGCCCATGGCCGTGGCTCGCTATCTGTTAGGCAAACAAAGTTTATATCGGAGGGCTTCCTGAGACGACTCGTCAGGAAGATCTGCAAGCCTGCTTCGGCAAAATTGGACGTATCGTTAACATTGAACTCAAGTAGGTCCCTTGTAGCTCACGAGAATGGATGCCTCATTCACTTGCTCTACATCCCTGCTTCTGGTAGGACTGGTTATGGCTTTGTGGTATGTCTTGCAAGCTGTACGGGTCTGTCGATGACCTGACGGTCTTGTTTGCAGGAGTTTGATAACCGGCAAGCTGCTGTCGAAAGTGTCTCTGAGTATCATGAAGGATATTTCATGGGAAACAAAATTCGCGTAGAGCTCTCCCATGGCGGTAGTCGAACCGCCAAGTTTTCTGGTGAACCTGGTGCTTGCTTCAAATGCGGCCAACATGGACATTGGGCTCGGTCAGTCCAGTGCTCTTTCTCATCTGATGTTCTTACTCATTCCACATCGCAGAGAGTGCCCCAATCATGTTTTGCCTTTGCGTCATAATAATGATTCATCAAAAGTTTCGGAGGATGCGGTCATGTCTGATAGGGTATCCCACTCTGGACCGAGAGGACCACCAAGACACGAGATGCGCGAGCACGCGCATCGTGATGATCGCAATCGTTATGATTATCCTGCCCGTGATGTCCCCAGGGATCGTTATAGGGACCCTCGTCCACCTTCACCTCCTGGCTATCGAGACTATCCACCACCTCCTAGCCGTGGACCCCCTCGCGACTTCTATGACGACAGGAGGGATTATCGTGGACCCCCTCCCCCTCCTCGCTATGAGGGTCGACCTCCTTATCCCGAGTACGACTATCCGCCACCTCGCGATGCGTATGGACCCCGCCCTGGATACGCCCCTCCTCCCAGAGATATGTACGACCGGCGTGCGTCTGACCGTTTCCCGTATCCTCCCCCTCCCGGTGATCGTCCTAGGTCGCCCGGCCCTCCAAGGGGACGTGATGAGTTCCGGTGCGTGTTGGTGAAGTTTTGTTCCTAAAGCCCGTAATCATTTTGCACTAGCGATTACCCTCCTTACCCGCCCCGTGCTGGATACCGTGTTCGCAGTCCCAGGCCAACTGATTACCCTCCTCAAGGATATCGGTAAGTTTTTTTCCGCTAGATTTTCTAACAAAGCTCATTCTTCGATATGAAGACGCCGCTCCGTTTCTCCTCGAGGTGCGTTTGAAGACAACGGCCATGACAGTTATGGCCTTGTAAGTGCCATTGCTGATCCCTTATCGAATGGCACGCCTCGTGGTGTGTCATATGTAGGCTATGCTGGACCCCCTGGCTACCCTCCCAATGGTGCCGGTGGTGGAAGATATCCAAGCCCTCCGCCGCCTGGTGGTGCACCTCCGCGTGGTTCAATTGGTGGTCCTGGCAGCCGTCCTGGAAGCATGCCTGGACGTGGGCGGGACGATCGTGACTATAACAGTCGTCGGGAAGCGGACGGTGCCTTGAACGGTGCGGGCTATAGGAGGCCCTGAGAAAGGAGGGGGCGGTGCAGGGTGTCATGTTCTTGGTTTGCACACAGTGAAAGCTTGCTTCGATGTCCATTCTCCAGGACTTACTCCTGAGTCTGTCGGAAAGTCTGTCATTTGTCACGTTTTCGTTTACGTTTTGCAGGGTAGTAAATCTCTCACCATTTTATCATTTCTGTTCGTCTCCTTTCCTATCTCGTCCTATCTCGTCCCCCTTAACTATCTAACGCTATGTCGCGTGGTGTTGGCGTGCTTTGTTGTTTTTTTCCTCCCCCGTGTATGCAGTTGCTTTTTCCCACGTACAACGCTCATTTCATTTCGTTTTCTATTTTCCATTTCCTTGAGAAAGAAAAGTTTCCTCCGCCCTTGTCGTCGACTGCTATAGTTTATCTACAACTTTCACCGCGATGTGGTTTACAGGATGGCTGATGTAAATTTGTGTATCTTTGCGGATAACTGAGGAGCTCGTGGACTTAGCAACCAACTCTTAGACAAATCACGTAAAAACACCCAAATTGAATTACATACCGCATTCAGCTTCCGTACAGCAGCTGCCCTTCACCTTGCACCTGGGTGCGCAGCTCGTTCCACCAGCGCCTGCCGTCCCTCCCTTCACCGTAATGTCTCGTCCGCCTCCGAGAGTGCCAGAGGCCGCGTACGGAAGTCAGCCTGTCGTCAACGACTCATACTCTCCTCAACCATCCCAACAACCTTATTATGACGACGAGACATTGGAGTACCGTAGGCAGCACCAACACTACGCCGACTCTGAGGCCCGCGGCCAGTACCCACACCCCGAGGGGCAATACGACCCATACGGTACGGTTTTTTTTCCCTCTGCGCTGTTCAAAGCGTGCCTTTCTTCGTCAACGTCACTAACGTAAATGAACGTACATCTTTTTATTAGTCGTCCGCTCACGGGAATACACTGACACCGAGTCGGAGAATGATTATTTACCTCCTAGAGGGACCTATACGCCCTCTGCGGAGTCTCTTCCTTCGCCACGATTCGGTCAGTCCGAAGCTTCGACGCCGACGTTTCTCGATCCACAGATAGTGGTTGTGGGCGAACCGTACCCCGCTTGGACTGCTGAGCGTCAAATTCCCATCTCCAAAGAAGAGGTAAGTTCGGTGATGAGTCCTATTCCATACACGTTGTGGCTCCGCGGCTCAACCTGTTGTTGCGGTCATGACTCGGTTGCTTTAGATTGGTGAGCTTCTTGCCGTTCCCTATTGTGTGCAGCGGTAACTCAGACCTCGTTTGCAATGCTATAGAGGACATTATTCTCGATTTGACGTTGAAATTTGGGTTTCAACGCGAGTCCATGCGCAATGTTGTAAGTGATATGGGCACTTCATTTAGGTTGACAATGCACTTACTGTCTTCACTGTTCGATCCCTCGCTTTGTCATCGCAATAGTTCGATTTTTTGATGCAACTTTTGGACAGTCGGGCCTCACGCATGACGCCTACCCAGGCGCTCTTGACCTTACATGCTGATTACATTGGCGGGCCCCATGCAAACTACAGGAAATGGTATTTTGCGGCCCAACTTGATCTCGATGACGCTGTTGGTCAGTCCCAAAATCCTGGGTTGCAACGGCTCAGGTCTGTGAGAGGGGGTGGCGGTCAGCGGCCTAGAACTGGAGGCAGTCGAAGCCTCGAAAACGCGCTAAACAATTGGCGCCAGGTAATGCTCAACATGAGTGCCTATGACCGCGTTCGGCAGATCGCCCTCTGGCTGTTATGTTGGGGCGAAGCTGCAAATATCCGGTTCATGCCAGAGTGTTTGTGTTTCATTTTCAAGTGCGCGGACGATTATTACCGCTCGCCGGAGTGTCAAAATCGTATCGAACCCATGCCAGAGGGTCTCTATTTGAGGACGGTCATCAAACCATTGTATCAGTACCTGCGTGATCAGGGTTATGAAGTCCTGGAAGGAAAGTTCGTTCGACGAGAACGGGACCATGATCGCGTTGTGGGTTACGACGACGTCAATCAGCTTTTTTGGTATCCAGAAGGCATTTCTCGTATCACTCTAGTTGACAAAGTAAGCCCGGCATCCTACTGTTATTGGTGAAATCTGCCTAACCTCGTCTCCATCTCAGACTCGCCTTATCGACGTAGCTCCTGCGCACCGTTTCATGAAGTTTGAGAAAATAAATTGGAACAACGTCTTCTTTAAAACGTACTACGAGCGTCGGTCCACCATACAACTTCTCGTCCACTTTAACCGCATCTGGGTGATCCACATCGCACTGTTCTGGTTCTATACGGCATATAATTCGCCGAAAGTTTACCAACGAGGTGATGGTAGCGCACCCACGCCTGCCATTCGCTGGTCTGTCACTGCACTTGGCGGAGCCGTAGCCACCTTGATTATGATTTTCGTTACGATCGCCGAATTCTTCATCGTTCCCACTACCTGGAACAACAGTTCCCATCTTACTCGTCGCCTCCTTTTCCTTCTCATCACGCTCGGACTAACTGCAGGTCCATCGATATACATTCTTTTCTACAACAATGGAGTGAATGGTGGGTTACCATTGATTCTTGCCGTGGTGCAACTCGGGTTGGCTATCGTGGCTGCGTTACTTTTCGCTATTATCCCTTCTGGGCGAATGTTTGGGGACAGAGTAGCGAGCAAGTCTCGAAAGTATCTCGCCAGTCAGACGTTCACTGCCAGTTATCCCACCCTCGGTCGAAATGCTCGTTTGACGTCTGTTGCACTCTGGGTCCTCATCTTTGGATGCAAGTTTGTGGAGTCATACTTCTTCCTTACCGGATCGTTCAAGTATCCGATTCAGGTTATGGTTGGAATGAGGGTTCAGGGGTGCACGACCAAGTATCTCGGTTCGGGACTTTGCAAGAACCAGGTCGCGTTCACACTCGCGATCATGTACGTGATGGACCTCATACTCTTTTTCCTGGATACTTTCTTGTGGTATGTCATTTGGAGTACGGTTTTCAGCATTGCGCGGTCATTCTCTCTGGGGTTGTCGATTTGGACGCCTTGGAATAAGATATACTCAAGGTTGCCAAAAAGAATCTACTCAAAGCTCTTGGCTACTGGTGATATGGAGGTCAAGTACAAGCCTAAGGTTAGATTGTCCGTCTTCATGCGCTGGACTCTAAATGCTCATTGAGCCTTCTCCCAGGTTCTTGTTTCTCAAGTTTGGAATGCCGTCATCATCTCTATGTACCGAGAGCATCTGCTGTCCATCGACCATGTGCAGAAGTTGCTCTATCATCAAGTACAGTCTGATGCCAGTGATCGCAGGGCACTACGCGCTCCGCCATTTTTCCTGGCTCAGGGTGATTCAAAGATGGCTGGCGAATTTTTCCCACCTGGACGAAGCGAGGCTGAACGACGAATATCCTTCTTTGCCCAATCGCTCACTACCGTTATGCCCCAACCTCTTCCTGTTGATGCCATGCCGACTTTCACCGTCCTGACCCCTCATTACGGCGAGAAGGTTATTTTGTCACTCCGTGAGATTATTCGCGAGCAAGACCAGAACACGCGGGTGACACTTCTGGAGTACTTGAAGCAATTACATCCCATCGAGTGGGATAATTTCGTTAAGGACACAAAGATCCTTTCGGAGGAAGCGGCGATGTATAACGGCAATGGCAACGGTGCTAATGGGAATCCTTTCAACCCTGATGAGAAGGCGAGCAAGGTGGACGATATTCCTTTCTACACTATTGGTTTCAAAAGTGCGGCACCCGAGTACACCCTTCGTACCCGAATTTGGGCTTCCCTCCGTGCTCAGACTCTTTATCGCACAGTGTCTGGCATGATGAATTACTCCAAGGCAATCAAGCTTCTTTACCGTGTCGAGAATCCGGAAGTCGTCCAGCTATTTGGCGGAAATGCCGAAAAACTCGAACGCGAGTTGGAACGGATGGCCCGTAGGAAATTCAAGTTTGTTGTCTCCATGCAGCGCTATTCCAAGTTCAATCAGGAAGAACATGAGAACGCCGAGTTCCTTCTTCGTGCTTATCCCGACCTTCAGATTGCTTACCTGGATGAGGAGCCTTCAAAAGAGGGTGGCGAGCCCCGTCTTTTCTCAGCTTTGATTGACGGGCACTCTGAATTCATTCCCGAGACGGGTCGAAGGAAGCCGAAGTTCCGGATCGAGCTCCCTGGCAACCCAATTTTAGGAGACGGGAAGTCTGACA
Source organism: Cantharellus anzutake (assembly GCF_015039405.1). NCBI lineage: Eukaryota > Fungi > Basidiomycota > Agaricomycetes > Cantharellales > Hydnaceae > Cantharellus > Cantharellus anzutake. The sequence goes on along the minus strand of NW_024067069.1, from coordinate 231,164 downwards.
ACCAGAATCAAGCGGTCATCTTCTACAGAGGCGAATATCTTCAGCTCATTGATGCCAATCAGGATAATTATCTCGAGGAATGCATCAAGATTCGAAACGTTCTCGGAGAATTCGAGGAGTTTGGTTCGTCGACGAAGAACCCATATTTGCAATGGACAGACAAGGAGATGACTCGTTCCCCTGTCGCTATTGTTGGTGCACGGGAGTACGTCTTCTCGGAGAACATCGGTATTCTTGGTGATTTGGCCGCTGGAAAAGAACAAACTTTCGGTACCTTGACCGCTCGCCACCTTGCTTGGATCGGTGGCAAACTCCACTATGGTCACCCGGATTTCTTGAATGGGACTTTCATGAACACGCGTGGGGGCGTGTCCAAGGCGCAAAAGGGTCTGCATCTTAACGAGGATATTTTCGCTGGTATGAACGCGTTTGGTCGCGGTGGCCGTATCAAGCATTCGGAATATTACCAATGCGGTAAAGGTCGCGACCTTGGATTCGGTACTATCTTGAACTTCCAGACGAAGATTGGGACTGGTATGGGAGAACAGATGTTGAGTCGCGAGTACTACTACTTGGGTAGTCAGCTGCCTATCGACCGATTCTTGACGTTCTATTATGCGCACCCTGGCTTCCACATCAACAACATCCTCGTCATCCTGTCGGTTCAGTTGTTCATGGTTTGCTGTGAGTGATCATGATGTTTGCTTGTCAATTGTGGCTAACGTATTTGTTTCAGTGGTGTTCTTGGGAACACTCAACAAGTCTCTGTTGATTTGCACATTTGATACGAACAATCCAAGCAATCGCGGGACGGCTGGTTGTTACAATTTGGTCCCCGTCTTTGACTGGATTCGACGCTGTATCATCAGTATTTTCCTCGTGTTTGCTATTGCATTCTTGCCATTGTTCTTGCAAGGTTTGCCTCCTTTTCTCGCTGTCGTACCGAAATTCTGATCATCCACCGCTCAGAACTCACGGAACGTGGTACTGGTCGTGCTCTCATGCGTCTCGGCAAGCAATTTGGGTCACTTTCGCCGATGTTTGAAGTGTTCTCCACCCAAATTTATACCCATTCAATTTTATCAAACTTGACCTTTGGTGGGGCTCGATATATTGCCACCGGCCGAGGATTCGCTACCACCAGGATATCGTTCAGTATCCTTTACTCGCGTTTCGCAGGTCCAAGTATCTACTTGGGCATGAGGACTCTGATTCTGCTTCTATATGCCACCCTCGCAATATGGTTGCCCCACCTTATTTACTTCTGGGTGACTGTGCTCGCTTTGTGCATCGCCCCATTCCTCTTCAATCCTCATCAATTCTCCTTCGCCGATTACATCATTGATTACCGGGAGTTCCTTCGATGGATGTGTCGCGGCAACTCAAGATTCCACCCGAATTCTTGGATCGGATATTGTCGTCTGTCAAGAACAAATATCACTGGTTATAAAAGGAAGCGTCTGGGACACCCTTCGGAAAAGTTGTCCGCAGATGTGCCTAGGGCGACGTGGCGAACTGTCCTCATGTCTGAGATCATCTTCCCTATCTGCCTCGCGACCCTCTTCGTCATCGCGTATGTCTTCGTCAAGTCCTTCCCTGGTAAGAATGACAGCGTTCGGGCTTCGCCTCTTATCCGCATTGCCGTTATTGCTCTTGGCCCCATCCTTTGGAATGCCGCCGTCTTGATCATCATGTTCATGGTTTCAGTTTTCATGGGTCCCATCCTCTCTGGCTGTTGTGTATCATTTGGTTCGGTGATGGCATTCATCGCCCACTCCCTAGCCCTTCTCGGAATGGTTGGATTTTTCGAGCTCTTGGTTTGTGTCCTTGCCCCCAGAAAAGCCGACTACTGACCGTCTTTCGCAGTGGTTCCTTGAGCTTTGGGATGTCTCTCACGCGGTACTAGGGCTCATCGCAACGATCTTTGTGCAGCGCGCCGTACATAAATTCCTAATCGCCGTCTGCTTGTCTCGTGAATACAAGCACGACGAGACCAACAGAGCATGGTGGACTGGTAAGTGGTACGGTCGTGGCCTATCGCATGCTTGGTCGCAGCCAGCCCGCGAGTTCATCGTGAAGGTCGTCGAGATGTCACTATGGAGTGGAGATTTCTTGCTTGGTCACTTCATTCTCCTCCTGATGACACCAATCATTTGCATACCATATATTGACAAGCTTCACGCAACCCGTAAGTGCCTATTTTTGGTTCTGGAGAACGCAATGCTGATTCTTTTACACGCCATCCACAGTTCTTTGTAGGCTTTTTTTTTCTTTCTCTTGCAATCTTTTCACTGACCATCCTTTCAGTCTGGCTTGCTCCTTCGAAGCAAATCCGAGCGCCACTGTACCACGTGAAACAAAAGAGACAACGGAGGGCAATTGTACGTTCATACCACGTCATGATGGGGATAATATTGACAGAACGGGCGTAGGTTACCAAATACGGCATCATATATGCGCTGGTGATGGCAATCTTTGTTACGCTGATCGCGATCCGTGAGTTACTGGTTCGTTTAGCTGGTTGTCAACCCATGATACTCAAACGCGATCTTCAACCCAGCCGCGGCCTTCCGAACAAGGCTGCACATTCACTGTTCCCTTTGTAAATCATTATAGGCTACCACTCCCTTCCTCTAGATTTCGCCCCTCATTGATGATAGCCTGACCAGTGCACTTTCAAGGATCCAGGTTCCCCAGTTACCAGTCATGCATTTTACGCACACAAGGACTTTCTTAACACGTACATTCTTTTGCTTATTTTCGGACTCGGTTTCTGTTAATTCTTTTCATTGTTTATCGTATCTTCATATCGTGCTCGGCGAATGAAAGATCTAGATTACTCGAGGTGCAAAAACAAACTAAAACAGCGTACATTCAACATTCAAATGGGATATTAGATTCGTGATAGATCGTCCAATTCGATAGAAAAATGTCAGTATCCCGAGCGTCGTCTCAGATACGTGTAACAACTAGAGTGATAGAATACGTTAGATATCATCAAAATCAAGCTTTGAGGTGCCAGGAAGTCCTACGTCAAAAAGTATGGAGCAATGGAGAGAAGCATTGCAACCCAGGCCGTCCAGATGAGCCACAGAGCCGTTCCATATGCAGTTGTTATTCCGATTTTGGTATTTGTGGCAACCTGCAGAAACAGTATCCATGAGCCGGCTTAACATCTTGAAAGCTATGGCGTACGATAATATTCCCCTCGGGCTTCATAGCCCCAATCAAGGCTGTCCATATTGCAGCACCGATGAGTGTTGTGAACGCACCGAATATACTCAATACCAGGGCGGCAGAGAAAGTGTAACTGTTTCTTATTAAACCGCTGTTTATGTAGCAAAGCGTTCATGAAATGCTATCGACCAGGCAAAAGTTTAGAAACGTACGTAAGGAATGCCAGGGCCGTTGAGAGGGACCCTATAAAGATGAAGGCGAATCCAGCTACAGAAGTCGATTTGTTTCGGTCGATCATTCCGAAAGGCGTTGGCTGTTGGATGAGGAGATCGAGGAGGGTGGTATAATTAGCAGGGGCGTCGGCGATTATCGCCCCTTTGGGATTGAATGGGTATCCAAACGAGCTGTTGCCTTCTGCAGTGCACACGCCAGCGCCGCTGGCGCGGTCAATGAACCCGCAGTAGCCTGAGGCATATTTAGCCGTTGTGCGGCATTTAGAATCATGGAAAGGAACAGACGAACCGTAGAAGCCCCATTGGTATACTCGTCGGACGCCACGATGTTGTCCTAGTGGGTCCTGAGGGGTGTTGCTGTAAAAACCCGGACTTTGGTCTCCAGTGGCAGCCACGAGCCCAGCACTAGAGAAATAGGATTCAAAATGATGAGGTGGTAATGAGGAAAAAGGTATTCACGCCAGGCTGGAGACATTGACAGTTATCTGGGGTGCGCGCGCAACGTTGCATGCCATTAGAACAGTATCAAATTTGTTATTCGCATACGTACCAGTCCTATTCCTCGAGCAATGGCATTGTGATTTGTTGAACCAATCTATCGAGCAAGAAGCGATGAAAATGAGGCAAATGTGCACGCAATGTTCTCGTTGGGCTTACGTGGGCAAACATGAGCAGAAGTGTCGCAATGAACCTGGCCGTTCGCACGTTAGGATACTACGATCTCCCGATAATAGCTGAACTCACGAAAGTAAGCTGGCGGTACCAATGCAGACTTCTCCCCGCATAACGTTTTGAGGCTAAAGTGACCTGACCGCCTCGCGTCAGGCAATTTCTTAGGCCAGGACTACGGGAATGATGATCGCCTCGCGTTCGGCGTGCAGCGCGTTGCTTTGCACTGTTTGAACACGACAACAAGCCCAAAGTCAATATTTGCTTCCGTACGGCCACGAGGCCAACTCATGGTCGCACGCGAGCCTACGCCGGATTTCAAATATTGAAAAAGTATGCTAAGTCCTGGATCGATCATTGACAATAATCATTTTGATCTTGTCATTAATGACAACCGTCACTCCCGGTCAGCAGTTGCGTAGCACGCTTGACGCTTACCGCGTGTCAGCATAATAATGTTAAATATTACAGTAATAGTTCACGCAAGAAATAAACCTATAATAATACTAAACAGCCTCATCCAGAAGCGTCTCTTGCTGTTCCTCTAACTGTGGTGGATCGATATTTAACCCTACTATCTGCATGGCTCCCATTAAAGCAGCTCCAGATTCGTCAATGGATCGCAAGAAATGAAGTAATTCCCGACACAAGTTCAAATCTTCCGCAGCCAAAGCCTTTTGCAGCAGCCTGGCTGTATCTTGGTTGACATCTTGGGTGTGTTCCAAATTATGAAGAACAAAAAGATATGATCCAGCAGTCTTAAGAGCTCCCATAGATAGGCATGACTGAACCAAAAAATATTCAGCGGCCGAAAGTCGTGGCCTTAGGTACCACTTCGACATACCTCGAAGAGCTCTCTGGGGCTGCCCGCTATTTCGAAAAGTTTCTTCCACTTCGACATCTCCGTTTTGCGCGCACAGTTGGCAATCACGTCAAGCGCGGAGTCGAAATGGTCGACAAATTCAATCGCCGAGTTCAGAGTCTCATCGGCCTCTGTGTCTTGGGCTTGGGAATCAGCCTCTAGAACGGTGTGAAGGAAGACCTCCAAGACATGCGCAAAATATACCAAATCCTGGTAATTTGCTGACAGCATAACAGCATCCTTCAATTGACCACGGTTTATGTGATATTTTAGAACGTGATGTAGGAAGAGGTGGGTCTGACGGGTGAATCGGTTAGCGAAGAATCCCTCGTATAAATATGACACACTTACACTAGTAATCGTACGGAACATTGCGAACGGGAGCGATGGACGCGTCGCGGTTTCATGCTCAATACCGATGACGACACCTTTGTCCATCAGTACAGCTATTGGAGGGTAAGAGCTGGCCTGCACTACTCAACAAACTGCGACGCTTACATAGAGGATAGAACGACAGAGGAATCGAGACGCTCTCCTTGATGCTTTCATAAGCGTCTAATTCAGTGTTCACGTATGCTGCCTCGATGGTTAATGCATCAAGCCAGATCCGGACCCTAGACCCGTCATACCCCCACAATGAATTTTCTAGCGCGCCGATACCCGTTAGATGGATCCAGAAGAACTCGATCTGTCGAGCGAGAATCTGCATATCGTACTTCACTTCATGCGCTCCAACCTAATAGGATGCCAATTTATCATGCGTAATCCGTGACGTGAATGAAGCGCACCTTACGTGGCCTCAACAAGATCAGGCGGCCACTGACCAATAAAATGATGGTAGCCACCGTCAGATCGTTGTTTGGATCACCAAGTTCTGCGGAAAGGGTAAGATGCTATGAATCATGGCCTGTGGATGAACGTACGTTTCTGGGCAAATGGTAACATCCAACTCAGCCCCTTCACCAATTTCGGATTGGAGACAACGCCTTCAAAACTCATGCTACCGCATAAATGCAGTTTGACCGATTCCATGGTTGTCGTGATGAGAAAATGGAATAATGTGTTATCGAGAGTGTAAACCAGGAGTGATGTCTCGATCAGCGATAGAAGGATTACAGGCGAAGGGAGGATTTCACGGTGTAGTATATTACCTGTGGAAAGGTCAAGATCTCGCGAATACAGACGAATCTATAGTGTTCCCTAAGTATATGCGAATCCATCGTCCAACCCAGACATACCTGGTATGAACCCGAGAAATCAACTGCGGCTATCAAGACATGATTGAACCATGCCATCCCGCCCCGAACAAAAAAAGCCTGTTCCTGTGCTTCATCGGCAAAAGATTTCCAACGTCCAGATGCGGCGCTCCAGTGAATGAGTCCTCTTTTGCCAGCAATAGCGAGCAATCGTCCATCGTTACTTATCGATGCATATCGCATCGGCCAATAGCTACGAATGTAAGTGAGTGGCATCTAAATGGACAATATCAATATTTATCAAAATCGATGAGGTAGCACCACCAGATACTTTAAGGTGTTGCCAAACATCCGCCTCCGGATTGATAACGCTCATATCAGGTTGGTCTGCGCCTCGATAAATCATGACAGCATCATCTTGTTGGAGAATAGCATATCTAGTGTTATCCTGCAAAGAGGGATGTATATTCCAAGGGCCTGAAGATGGCAGAAAAACCCTTTACGCACGGGAGACTGTTGATTAGTGATCGTGCTCTTCGCGAACGGGATGACGAATAATCGGGAAAGTTTTGGGGCTCTTGTTGCCAATGTGCAAAGCTCAGTATTCCCAGGGGCCCAGAACTGCAATGCAATCAATGATGAACACTAGATGCCAAAAGAATGCACCGACCAATGATCTGATACCGAATAGGAACCCGTCCTCGAACCTAATAAGATCATAAGCAGTAATACATAGTGCCTGTGAATGGCAACGAACGTGGTGTCATTGATAACTCCTTCCGAATCCGTGCTGGATGATATGCAACGGCCGGATACACTGAAAACTCCCCATGCATTTTCCCAGCCTACGGCGAAAGCGTAGCCATCTGAAGTCCATTGGATGGTTTGCACCGCTCCAACACCTGTTGCATATTCAGAACTATGCGTGGGTCCCAGAACCCTTGGTGGCTCGATGACATCGGCAGGAAGGACAGGAGAATCACTTGTCGGGATTGTTGGCAAGAAGATTGCTCCGCTACCGCAGTCAGTCAAAACATCATATTGACCTATATCACAACTGCCCACCTCTGTGTTCCAACGGCCACCGTAGAAAAAACGTGATTAAAGGCTAAGGTTGTGGCTCTATTCGAAATGTCTTTGTTTCCCGGGGATAGGGGCTGTCCGGTCGGTTCTGGGGCCTGAGGACTAGCTTTATCGGTGGCCTGGCCATAAATACAGATTCCATGCCAATCGAGAGTCACATCCAGCGACTCGTGTGCCAGCGCAGAGTCATGTAACACCTGCTCCAATGAACTATTTGACACCTGAGAAATTTACCAATTAGCATCGCATTCCACGAATTACTCAGAGTAACCATGGACAGACACGATTTTCCCCTTCCTTTGAGGCGCGATGTGCCGAGGGTTCTGCTTCGCCCTCGGAGAGATACACAATATATGCACAGCCATCAGACGTAATCCACCCCTCCAGGTTGCTACCTTTGTCGTGATAAATGATATCCACCATCACTGGAAGGGAAATGAGCGCCACAGCATCTGGGGACAGAACTCGGGGAAGTACCATTCGACTGCAGGAGCCAAGGCATGTCCTCCTGATGAGTCATCCACGTATCGTGACCCAGCCATTTTTGATGCCCAATATCTTCTCCATCTGAGCCCGAATCGGAGTCATTAGTGATCGGCCAAGGTATGCGTTGCACGGCTGGCGGAATCGAAGTCGAGAATAGAATGTGCGTCTGACGAGGTGAAACGCTGAAGAAGCTTTCGCTTACCCCCCATCTTTGAAGGTAAGCTAAACATACCATCGAAGTTCGCCTCGAACCTGAATCACGCCCTCCAGGGACAGGTGGTGAACATGCAGATGAGCCTCCTCTCCTGGACCAGGCTGAAAACGCTTTAGCGCTGCAGTAGCAAGACTTGACGAGCTGTACGCGAGCATATCAGGGTCCTTCTTCACTTTAATCAGGACCAAGTAAGAGGATGTCGTCTACTGAACGGCCGTCAGTTGTGAAGCGTGGATGTTGGGGATGGACGCACTTGAACCACAATTCGGGTGCTATCCGGAGACCAATTTGCACTGCAATTCGTCCCATGAAGAGCAATAGAAGTCTCGGATCGAGTAAGGGAACAAAGATGCACAAGTGGCTGACAGGAATATTATGAAACATAAGCTAGACTGCCAGCCATTCACTCACTCGCACGCTCCATACGCATACGGCAGTCGAGGTGAGCAGCAGGAATTGCGATTTTGACGAGTTACACTGTATGAGAATGGATATTTCTTGGGGATGTGATTCATACGAGAGTGATTTGGCCACTCCGGCGGGGAAATACATTACATGCGTGGAAAGGAACTGGACACGTGCCCAAAGTTGAACAATGTCGGAAAACTCCCCAAAACGTTTACATAATTGAGTTACGTCATCACGTCCCTGGTTGTGCGACAATGACAAAATTAAACCACCGCCCTAGTCACAATGCCCAGAAACCGTGACCACGTCTGAGCTCTCAGCAGCACCATGAGAACTTCGGGGAGTTGATAATATGTAAGATCATAAGACAATAAATTCGGACAACTCCACTACAGTACAGCTAAGGTCATAACTGAAAAGCTAGACCTCGTTGACCGATGACAATTTTTTTTGCAAAACACACTGCAACAATTGACCTGACGCACTTGCCATCGCTCGTGGCCTCGGCTCTATCGACCAGGTATTAGAATTGTTAGCGATTTACGCTAGCGTGTTACGCTCAGTCAATCGTTGTTGAACTATTAAATTGAAACTAATTACCTAGCGTGTTACGCTAGGATACATGAGAGTGCGTAAGTTATTAAAACAGACGGAGAAAAAGCGGAGTCTCACCTCGGTCAATCATTGTTGAACTGAGGGAGACGAAAGAGAAAAATTGTTCTCTGCTTTTATAGACAGTCGCCTCAATGGCGCACTGACTTTGGTAGCAGGAATACCAAGAAAGGAAATATAGCGCCGCAAGCTCAACATCACATTGTGAGTTGGCCACAGCGCACTATACCCAAGAAATCCAAGACTCTCAACACCAGGGAGGCCAACCCCCGCCCAACCCCAAGTTATTCGTCCGGGAGGCATATCAATATGTGACCAAAATGCGCATTTCACTCGATCGTACCGTGGATCGGCGCTGGTTCACTCCCCTGCCTATCCCCGGACAATATTGACTTGTTTGAGAATGTGAACAAAAGTAAAGAATAGTGGATGATGCGTATTAGAACCTTTCCCGCACTTGTTTTCTCGCGACTCCTCCCTTCCTCAGTTCTCTGCCTTGCTAAGCGTGAGACTGAGGCTAGTAGGATACTCCTTCCGAGCTACAGAACAATGAACGTATAGTTTGAACTACCTAGATCACATGCGTTCACTCTTGCCATCAGACATAGCGACTGAAGAACACAGGGGATGTCCTCCCTAGGGCACCGCCAATGGGCAAAGTGATAATATCGAGCTAGAACCTGGGACTAGGCGCTGCGCAGCATAAATGAGACCATCAGGATCTTAAGGCCTCCAATATATCCACTGACCAACAGGCAGCACAGGGGTCTGAAAGACGCGGTGCAGACGGTTCTCCGGACTAAGTCCTTGCATGGTGGTCATTTAAAAAGGCACGAGAAAGCAGCAAATCTCATTCGACTATTCTGCACTCTCAATTTCTTTGGGTTCTGGTGTGCACCTCCAAATAATGATAGGACCACATGTTCGATGACGGTAACGTCAGCATACCGGCGTCACGTTCTGACCACGGTAGGGCTTCGCCGTTGTACGGTCTCGTCCAAGACTCCAAAATGGTTTTAGCCCGGGCCATCGGGGACTTTATAGCAATAGCAACGGCCAGTTTTCAAGCCCCATTTTCATGGTACCTCCTTTCCCTCTTGGGAGCAGACAGCTTCGGATTGGAAAATGGGCGATTGTCCAGTGACAGCGCCACAGTCATGAGGGCGGCAGCGGTGGTAAGATCCCATTGGCAACCCCAGATGGGGGAAAGGAGTAGACTGTATCTGTCATCCGTCATCGTTCAGAACACGGCAGAAAGGTCCTAGGATCGGACAGAGGGCGAGTAGAAATGTCGCCGCAATACGCCGCGGTTCGTCGCCGAACCGGCCAAAGAGGTTTCAACCGCGAGTACATCAGTTTGTACAGGGGAATCATTGCACAAGATGATCAAAAAGGAGAAGCGGGTCGTAAAGTGCGAATAACCCCCAGGCTGTTGAGTCTTTCTCTGGTTCAACATCGACTTTGGGAAGGATACGCGTATGTGTGAGCAGTTCAAAATTCAAAACGACCACGAAATTACGTCCATCAACAAACTCTTCTGCAGATGCTAGCAGTCGTCAACATGCATGGACGATTCCCATTCGTAAAAAAGAATCATTGAAAGCTGATATCATCAGTGGACACGCTCTTCTGGCCTGCTAAGTAGGTGGAATGCCGTGTAATACACATAGGTCATTGATAAAATAGAGTAACTGTTTTAGTTTGTAATGCGCAGAGAACCACATCATGATTCAAGCAGAGGATAAGCGCAAGCCAGGGGTAAACGGTAACAGGAGACGCGGTGAATTCTCCGTCCCCCTCCCAATCCCCATGACTCAGCAGAGACTTCTCTGCTGCACAGCATGGTTTACAAAGGCGCTATATAAGGACGCGAGAGTCGCACTTCCAAAATGCCCTCGACCCGAGGCGATGCCTCAAATTTGATTTGGCGAGGTGGGAATTGCCGAGTTCAAGGTTCAATTGACTCGGGCCTTTTCAAGTCTTTTGACGCTGGGACTCGATTCCCGTCTCTAGTCCACCTAAGAGTGCCCAGAAATTAGTACTTTGGATATTCATCATGGACTCTTCAAGTCGCGATATAGATTTGATGGCAACTGCTTCCGGCACACAAACTAGGTCGCTCAGTGCAGGAGAGGGCCACAACCAAGACTCCTCGAAGGACCTCCTCCCTGGATGGAAACAGATTCGGGGGAGGGTCTCTATGGGCTCCTCTTCTTCCCTTCGCTTTCAAAAAGCGCCATATGACGCAGACTCTAGACGCAAGTCTTTGAAGCGCAAGATGAGAGGGGAAGCATCGGAGGAAATTAAAGACCCTACACTGCTCTCGATTGCTAGGAATGCTCGTCCACCTGAGGAAGCAGCTTCCGCGAAGGGGAAGGTGTATCGACGCATACCTAACGCGAAACTGCGGGCACATCTCAACTCGTTACATGAGAAGGCGACTCAGAGCCGGCAATTGCGCCAGGACTTCAATGATTTGCTCATGGTTGGTGCCGAAGCTGGTGGAATTGAGGTCGAGGGCGAAATGGAGAGGACTGCGGATATCATCCAGGATGATATTCTGCAGAGCGTTGGGATTGAGGCTGCGACGCAGCGGAAGGAGTGGGCATTGGATGGCGGACCGTATGTGCTCAGGTACACAAGAAATGGACAGTGAGTCGTACTATGCAGGTTCAATGAGCGGGAAGGCTCATTTCCACGGGTATGATGCAGGCACATGGCAATTGGGGGGAGATATGGACATCTCGCTTCGTTTAATTGGAGAGTGGGTCAATTACACTCGGAATCGCAACTAAATGACAACATACGCGACGTATCGTGCGTAGCTCCTTACTACTAATACCTATGACCCATGTTTATGTCGCTCCGCGAATGCAGGTACCTTCACACACACGAATACCTGGCTGTCGCCCAATCTCGCTTGACCTACATCTACGACCACACAGGAACAGAGATCCACCGTATGAAAGAGCTCGCGGATGTCCACCGTCTCGAATATTTACCATACCATTGGCTCTTGGTCTCAGTGAGTAATAAGGGAATCGTCAGATGGACCGATACCACCACGGGGGCGTGTGTTGCCTCACACAGGACAAAGTTGGGCGCATGCAAGGTCATGGCACAAAATGCGCACAATGCAGTGGTTTACCTTGGACATCAAAATGGTAGGTCTTCGGTCCATTTCAACATATGAGAGCACAGTGGCATGGCAGAAAATGACACGTTCTGGTACCCTCTTCAGGAACGGTGACTCTTCGCACGCCTAATCTCCATGCACCAGCCGTCACTCTCCTTGCTCACCACGGGCCAGTGTCCGCTTTATCAGTTAATCCATCGCAGGGGAGTGAAGGTAGATACTTGGCGACTGCAGGTCATGAAGGGAAAGTGAAGATCTGGGATTGTCGCAACTGGAAAGGGTGTGTGCGAGAGTGGTGGATGAGGGGTGGGGTGCCGGGGGCAGGCATTGAACTTGAGTGGTCTCAAAAAGGATTTTTAGGCGTGGGTGTCGGGCGAGGAGTGAAGGTAAGCCTGTGGCATCAGGGGCTCTTCGTCAACGGGCGAGGAAAGTCCAGCAGCCGGTTGGTTGCTCACTCATGAACGTTGGTCGGTCTCGGCAGATATACCGCGATCCGACAAAAGAAAGTCTAGGCACCCCTGAGTTGTACCTACGGCACCAGGTGCATCACCATCCACTTACTTCAATTCGGTTCTGCCCCTACACAGATGTCCTGTCAATTGGTGAGTCGTTCGATAAAGGGTTAGAGCTGCGGGATTGCATAAAATCAGCGTGACTAACTCCTGGCTGTCAACGGCACACTAATTTCGTTCCCTTCCCTGGTAAAAAGGTCATGCGAAGGGGCTAAGCTGCATAATTGTTCCGGGGGCAGGTGAACCGCAGTTTGACTCTCGCGAAGCCGATCCCTTCGAAAACAAGAAGGCCAGGAGAGAGAGAGAAGTACACATGCTATTGGATAAGGTGCGTGTCCACGTCCTTCATGCCTCCTTTTCACATATCATCGGATCTCTTTCGCATACCTGTCCGCTACTGAATCATTTCTTCCCTCCTAACTCACCCCTATCGTCCAACCAAACTTATTCATTTCATCATTACCCTCGATCATGGGCCTTTGTCCCTTGCGCAATCTCATCACTATGACCACAATTTACGATCGAACAGATTCCAGCGGACCTTATCACAGTTTCGGATGAATATGTCGGGACAGTTGTTCCGCACAAGTCCAACTTCGACCCGTCCGAGTACGAGGGCCGTGTGGTGCCCACGTTCACGAACTTGGGTCGTCGTGACCGGCTCAAAGCTACCAACCAGGCGGACGAGCCAGAAGACGAAGCGGGTGATACTGACGACGACGATGACAATGATGACAACGTTGACGGCAAAGAAAGCGACTCAGAGGATGAGCCAGACTTTGATCCTGAGAGTGGATATCAGGAGGATGGTGCACAGGCTCCGATGCGCCGAAAGAGGGGCTTGATTAAGTGAGTTCCTTGCTCTTTGATTCTCAAGGTTCAGTTTCTCGACCCTTGGGTGTCTATCGTCAGGGGAAAGATTGGAGTTAGATCACCACGGCGTTGCTAATCCCTTTTCTAGGCACAAACGGAAGAAGACCAGGAAAGATGAAACTCGAACGGTGCGTGTGTGGCCCGATTGCTCCGACCTTCCAAGTTTCGACGTGGAGATCTGGGGTGAAAGGAGACATAGAAGTCGAGTTTTTAAACTGATGAATCTTATTTTTCTGTTTTCGGTTTTGGTCATGTAGGCTCTGCTGCGTGAAAGGCTTAGAGCGCAGCAAGTATCCCGGCCAGCAGAGCCTCAGAAGGAAACTGGGCCAAAAGGCTTGCCCGGGATGGAGGCTCCGCGCACGGGGGCTCTTGCACGATTCGCGCGATGATGCAAAAGTCGTCCGCGCTTAGGTCGGTAGATAAATCATATTCCGTCACAGCTTACCGACGTACTTCTCGCTAGCCAAAAGCACGGTTCGGTTGATGGATGTGGAGGCATAGCTCCGCATTCATGTGGCGATGAGAGGAAAAGCGAATAATCCAAGGCTGGTGAAATGGTCGCAATGGATATTACTATGGTATTGCTACGGTTACAGTTAAGGAAGCATTATGCATGTCAGCACCAGCAAATCTCTTTCCGGGGACCCGTTCTTTGTCGAGTGAAACTCCGACGAGCCTCATTGCAAGGTGGCGGTGCACATGTGGAGGAGCCAATCTTGGGCCCCTGCTTGGAGTGACAATAACAACCTCCGGATTTTTGTCGATTGTAATGTGAGTGCTCTGTTGAGGGGCTCTTTACTCGTTGTCGTTATGGTCGAAGAAAACCGGTTGGTCGCTGTCTATTGAGTATAACCGGCAATCGCCGTTGAATGGCCGGGTAACACACTCCGTGATGCTTTCATAATCTCAAAGCTGTGATAAAGCAGGAAATTTGAATTTGAAATTAGGATAATTTTTTATATTTTCCAATTTCTTCTTCCACGCTGAGGTCACCTTCGGGCAAATGCTGTGCTGCGCTCTTTACTCCTCTTTCTCGTTCTCAATACACGATCCTGACGGCTGCTCTTTAAGAACTCCTAACAATTCCCCGTCACAGAGATGTCGGTCGCCACTTCATCACAATCTCCGTTAGAGCTAGCCCAGGCTGCTTCAAATAGAGCCTCTTCTCCAAGGCTACCCTCCAAGCGGAAGAGACCTCAGCCTTCTACACAGTGGTCTTCAGACGACGGCTCTGATAAAGAGCGACCTTCTTCTCCCCGACGTGACGATCGTTCTTCTAGGGACCTTCCTCGTATCATCTTAGACACCAACGAACCCAGTCGGCCGTATACCAAGACCACTCGCATCAGTGCACCAAGTCACGAACCAGGCGAAGAGGAGGAGAATATCGACATGCTAAGCAGTTCTAGTGAAGGTCCAGGAGGTACTGGTGCTGGCCCATCTCAGTCTCGATCGGCACCTCCGCTCCCATCTCAAGGACTCAATCGCGGCTTCGCTTGTATGGGTTGTCGGAAACGCAAATCTAGGCGAGGGTTTTCTTCCCTATCTCTGGATGCTGTGGTCGCTCATATACGCGTCTTTCACGTCATCAGATGCGATACAAAGCGCCCATCATGCGAGCAATGTATCAAAGCAAAAATGCCTTGTCTTTACGACGATCGTCCAGCCATCAGACCAACTGATCTCGTATGTATTATTCCCCATACAGTCCACATTCAGCTGCCTCGCTTGACTGACTATATATAATATCCCCACGCTCTCAACAGCTCAAGATGAGAATCAAAGAATTGGAGGATCAACTGGCTGAGATGGCACGCCTCCATCCAGGCCTCGCAGCAATGGTCTCCTCAGCTGGCAGCTCAGCCTCGGGTTCTGGTTCTCAACCTGGACCTTCAGGAACAAATCTTGCATTCCTTTCCGCTGGACCACAATCAGATCGCGATCGTTCGGGCAGCCCACACTCCACGGGCACAGGTCCTGCCGCAGCAGCCACTGCGACGGAGCTGTACAGCATCACCGCTGCCGCGGGCAATCTTCGCCCTGGCGCGGAGGGCACGCCGTATGGTGCAAGCGGTCGTGGGGGTCTTGGTCTTGGTGAAGCGCACTTCTTTCAGATAGCGCCCGATATCTCCAATGATCCTCTGCCACCGGGTATTAATCAACATGATTTGTGAGTTGTTATATTTGCATAAACGGCACTGCTTCCCCTGACCATCCTATTTGGATCTGTATTCCAATTCAACCGTTCACATTTAGGTTGCGAATATTCTTCTCGCATCGGCATCAGGCGTACTTTGAAATCTCAGAAGCGCGGTTCTGGCAAACTTTGGCAATTCACCAGGACCAGCAAAAACAATCATCTGGAACATCCTCGTCAACGGTTTTACATGCTTCCCTACTCAATGCGATGTACCTTCTTGGATGCTTTTTCAGCGGCAATCCGCAGTTGGCAGCGTACGAGCCCCTCTTCCTTCAACGCGCCCGACAAGGAATTGCCAATGCCCTCGAACTTGCCGAAGGTCTCCCACCATCCATCCAGGCTGCTTCCCTCGTTGCGACATATCTGTACTCTAAAGGGCGCGTCTTGGAAGGGTATTACCTTTCCTGTGCTACCGCGCGCTTCGCGGTGGGCTGCGGGCTTCATCAGATCGAATCGCCATATTACAACACCGGTGCAGCAGCAGTAGGCGCGGGAGGAACGCCTCTACCTGGTTTGCAACCCCTTCTGGAGCCAGCACGAGACGCGACCGAGTACGGTGAACGGATTCATACATGGTGGCAAGTTTGGATGGTGGATCAGTGTGCCAGCGTCTCGACTAACTTGCCGCCTGCCCTATATGACTCGAGCGACGCCTATGCACGAATTACCACGACGTTCCCTCCTGATATAGCCGAGTTTGAGACAGGAAGCCTGAACTCCATGCCTGGTGGGCCTGGCTATGGTGCGCCCAGTGCTGCCGGGGTAGGATACGGGGGAGCTGGGAATGGGAGCTTGGGGACGTTAGCGGGCTTGTACGATGGGACGGTCACTGAAAGTCAAAATGGTTCGTTCGATGGGAGACGCAAGGCACTTGTGGTCAAGGCCACTGAACTGTTTTCTCGGGCCTGGAAATTGTCCAAACATGGTTGGTATAGTGTTCGTCTCGTGGACGGATTGTTGATTTTTCCCTACCCGCAGAGGTGAAAGACGATGCTTTCCGCGCCGCATTCGATGCCACAGACCAAGCGATTCATTCACTTTCACTGACACTTCCTCGAGCGCTCACGGAGCAGAACGTGCTCATCCCCGCCTACATCCTTCCTAATATGTTCGCACTTGCTGCGGTGATCCAGTTGCATATGATCTTTGCGGTCGAGCACAATCATCTGGCTCCAAGTTACCAGAAGTGTTTGGACGCCGCCACTGAAATGATCGATATTATCAATGCTATGGAAGAGCAGAGAATTGATTTTAGCTTCCTGGAACTCCATATTGGGGTAGGTTTTTTCTTCCGTTGTGCACATCCTTTTATTTTTGTTGCTCCGTTTCTGAGCTCCGTCCTGAGGACGTTCATCAAATTATGGGGCTTGATGGGCAATAATCGGTTGGCGCACTAGTATTGTGATCAGGATCACGACCGATGCCTTAAGTCTACTCCATTTCTTTGCCGTCCAATGCGTCAATTGCAACCACCTACTAACGGTTAGTACTCCCTCAACACATAGACATGCTGGAAACTTGCACATGACATCCTATCGCGCGAAATGACCCGTGTCGAACAAGAGGATTCAGTGATGGCGGACGAGTATCGCGAAGCGATAGCCACGGTCGAGGAGGTCTCCCTACGATTAAGTCAGGTGTATCCGGTGCTGCAGGAGTTATGGGGACTTTCCAACTTTATGGGTTAACAAGGGATGGTGGTCTAAATTCATACGTGATCGGAACCTAAAGCAGAGATCACTGACACCCCGTGGATTAATTTGCTCTCCTTATTCCCCTTATTAGTAGGTCTAGCTACTTTGCAAACTGCCTAAACAGGGGAAGATTAAAATTTTCTCATGCACAATTTTCCTGATCTTAGCCCAGGAACAACATTTTGTTTGGGCGTGTTTTTAATTAGCACCTTCCTCTGGTGACTGGAAACTTTTATTGGGATGTTCTGTTCCTTTCCTTTTTCCACCCTGTTCCATTCTTAATTTGGTTTCGAAAGAATTATTTTGCTGGACACTCATCCAATCTGATCTTGCTATTCTATCTACACATCTCTATCGCCCCTTTTTGTTTTTTTTTTTTTGTTTTGCTGTTGTTCTCTTGCTTAACTCCCCCTCCGCCCAGATTTGCATCCATGTATCGATCGCATCCCCAGCATTTCAATATTCTAATTATACGTTTCCCTTGACTCTGATCAATCATCTCCTGTTTCACACTCACAGCCCTTCGCAATAATCGATTCCACCTGTTCCATATACATATACATATATATCATATTTCGCCTTTGTTATAGTAGCAAAACATTAGGAATAGGCTTGCTATCTGTGGCTTGAATCTGAAATATTCTGAGGTTCACTTGCTTTACTTAGAAGCTTAAGCGTCGCGCGAGATACATCACTTCGGTTATGAGAAAATGCATAATTCACTCGCCGTGCGCATACATGCATGTACACAATATGTCCGCGTTCCCCCTGAGTGAGTATCTGTTATCAGCCGAGTACTATATTTTCTTGATCGAGGTCATGTATTTTATGCACCATAGACAGCGCTTGGTGCTACACGGCACATTATATTACGTCGTCGCTAGACTTTCCCATCAACAATCAATACTACTGTACCCGGTCGTGTCGCAGCCTTCGGCCTCCCACCACGCGCGCGCTGTTTGAGGCGGCAGTCCGACGCCACCAGGGCCGACAATCGACTGGCCAACGGTATCCCGTTACCGACGTGGCGGTCTAAACCTACTCGCGAAGGAGCACGACATTTATCGTACCGCGATATCGTGCTCTGGTGATTTTCCCGCGTTGATATGATTACAACACACGCAACGCCATCCTCCCGTGGGTTGTCGCACGGTTTCGGGGTGGAATGTCCGACTGCAAACTTCCCGCGCGGCGTGAGAAAGCTCTACCAATTTGAGATGAAAATGACTCAGCCTACGGGCCTGGATCCGGGTGATGGTCAAGTTCTAGCTTGCGGCACAAGGACGCAACAACATTAAGTCCCGATTACATCGCAAACCGAACGCCGAACGTAGTCCATTACATTGTGAGAACTCAAGTGCAACTGAATTCCTTTGTGAACCGTTGAGGTGTTTGCATAACGATGCGTGGAATCAGCGTCAAGAGCAATTGCAAGTTCCGGAGGTTTGTAAGCGTAATCTGCTGATTCAGACTACGCGCAGCTCAGAGAACGTTTCTGAGGAATGAGTCAGGCTGGTACATCCAAGCAAGGAACTTACAGTAATATGCGCCATGCCCAGAGGGATATCTGGAGCTGGAGATTGAGTACACGGATTGTAATCTGTTTCAACTCGATCCTTTCTTCCCAGTTTTCACTTTATTCTGCCCATCCGTTGTCAAGAAAATTTGGGGGAAAGGTGCCAAAGATGCCAAATACATTCCACAGCTACAGGAACACGAAAATTGAGAATAAAACCGATCAGCTAGGAAGAAAAAAAAGGTCTCGAGGTAAGATGCCCAACTCTCTGCTGCCCAACTTTCATCTTATTTTTCCCAGCCGTTGTTGAGAAAACTGGACACAACAGACATAAAAGTGATATAAATAAAATGAATGTATCGACTGAAGAAGAAAAGGGGCCCGAGATATGTGGCCAAACTCCTAGCTGTCCAAGTTTCAGCCTAATCTCCCCAGCTGTTGTTGAGAAAAGTGTGCACAAATGTGTATATAAAACCTAAACCCACAAAAAATGAGAATTAAGGTTATCGTTCAAAAGGTCCCGGGGACAAAAACTTTGCAGAAAACCGCAAGTGGCTATATAGCTCCTGTGGTTGTTGAGATATGCCGTACTTTCGTCAGAGATTGACCTCTAAGTCAGGCTTTAGCTGTACTGTAGCGTTTCAGTTATTTTTGGGCAAGTGCGGAACCGAAGTTGGCTCACGTGTCATTTTAATTGGAAATGGGTGCACATTCGGTCAACTCCGACGAATGAGAGGCTGGTGCACATGTGACAAGCTCATTCTCCTCAGTGGATGTCGACTTTAGACAATCCAAACCCCGTAATATTCTCTGCGAAGAAGGAGGCAAAGCGAGAAAATGTGGGACTCTGGCTGGATTCGGCTATAGTGGATGATGACGTACCGGATGCGGCCGCCTCTTTTGCTGAAGACGATGAGAGAGAGGCCATCGATGAGAACGAAGTTTTCGGCAGGTATTCGTTTTGTTGCCCAAGAGCTTCGCTCCCCTAACTTCGATTGTCCAGATTTGTTGCGTTCCATAACCGATCCCGAACATCCAACAACAACCCTGGAGCAGCTCGGTGTCGTGTCTGCTGATCAAATCAAAGTAACTGCGGGCCATGTGAATGTACAATTCACACCAACCGTGCCACATTGTGGCATGGCTACCCTTATCGGTACCCCATTTTCGAAAGCACGATTCGAACTGATGTTGATGTTTCTGTGGTAGGTCTGTCCATGCGAGTCAGATTACTTAGGAGTTTGCCAAGTCGCTACAAGGTTGATCTGAGCGTGAAGGAAGGGACGCATCAAAGCGAAAATGCTGGTATGTTTTTTTTGCGGCAAACCTGTCATTCCCGCCCAATAACATTCCCGCCAGTGAACAAGCAACTCAATGACAAGGAGCGAGTGGCAGCTGCGTTAGAAAACCCTGCTCTTCTTAAAGTTGTCAATGATTGTCTCTCGACTGCTGGCTTGAGGGGAGCAGAATTAATAAAGGAACCAGTATGATGTGTTGGTCCAGCGCCGTGTGCTTTATGCCTGCTCACCGTTCATGTATTCATGAGATTTCTGCTACTTCATCGCTGTGCAAGAGGTCCTCTAGTTCCCATGCTTTGCGAGGTCCTCCACGCTCTTGCATCGTCTGCCATGACATCTAAATGCCCTTTCCTTGACTCGCGAGCAACTGCAGTCAACTCGCTTCGCACATGTAGTTTCAGACTCGCTTTGTGGCTTCGGCAGTTAGGAAAGAGCGCATTGCATTCAATCTCCTTGCAACAAAAAATCAACACCGTGTTAACTGCGCTGCACTAATCTGAAACGTCTCCTCCATGCGCCGCGTACTACTTGATCATGCCAACCGCTGTGTTCAACCCCTGCCTCGAACTGTTGAAGTTCGGTACGACGATTGGACATGCTCTTGTGCTACTCGATGACCGGAGAAGCTCTCGCAGAAATTCCAAAACCCTGTTGCTGAAGCACGACCAATTCCTGCATAACTTTCCGACCTGACTTTGATTGAGGAGGCACTCATAGCCAGATGACGTGCAAAAAGTTGGATTATTCACTTGCACGATGACTCAGCATCTCCTTGCCATACCACTTGTGCGATGTTCGCCCCTGCCAATCCCACTTCTCAACGCGCTCTAAAAGGCCATGTCATGGTGTTTCCCGCTAACCCGCAAGCGCTGTCTCCCCCCCCTTTCCGCCCCCCGCTTTGGATGATGTCATAACTCCAATGTGCGTGGGCTTCTTTGAAGGGCCGCATCATGACTCCACCGAAATTCGGGAGGGTCCCGAAAAATGCCTTCTCCCCTAACATATTGGGCACTCACGCAGGGCGAGAGAGCCAAAGAAGAGGTGGCTTCATCGTCCATATAGCCGCCATAGTTAGTCTTTCCCTTGTTCTGAACGGCCTAATAGTGTTACTGCTCATTAGAGGGACTATGGTCAGGGTTTGCGATTCATATCTCTGACGGCCCATGCGAACAGGGAGAATTGGTATTCATGTGTTCATGGTGGTATATACAATCAGCTCTCATTGTGGATACTTAATGCTTATCCGCAAAGTTCAAGTGCTTTCATTCTGCCGTGGTTCTACGGTTTGATTTTGTGTTGAGACAAGAACGGAAGAGGAAAGCGAACAGTAATCGTGAGGTAGGTAGCGGGCACTTGCTGCGTCAGGCGGCGTCCACTGGTACCAGTTATCTCTAAGTGTGTATTATCATAGCTTTACACTATATACATATATACAGCTTCTTCCTGCTCTCCGACTCAGTATTTATCGCGCAGTCCACCTAAAGAAGAATGACTGAAGGTACGATGCTTGGATGCGAGTGGCGAGAGCGCTAGTAGCATAGGAGGCTTCGGTACTCAAAACGCTAACTCCGCCCAGCACACTAAGTACTATTGCAACAGCGACTGCTTTTGGTCCGAGTTCAGCTAGTCCCCCTAGAGTCTTACTACCTTTGGGGGGTTCCGGCGTCTGGAACCGACTGCGATACATTAATAATCCTCCATCCAGTGCATGAATGGCCATTGAGACAATAAGTCCCGCATATAATAGCCAACTGGTGAGCGGCCAAACGTGGATACCAGTTTTGACGTACTCGTAGTCCAACTGTGAAGGGCTAAGCTCTGATATGGGTGGCATGGGAGAAGATGGAATGAACCGGTGAACTGAAAGGTGTATTGGGATGAAGAACCAAGCAAGGGAGATCGATGTGGCTTGTAGGGCGTTTAGCCTAGTTGGAAAGCCGATCAAGGCCCGTTTCAACATGGATGCGCATACATGTAAGCCCATCGGGATCCAGACAAGCAATGGCTCCCCAAGTGGTGTCTGATAGTACTCGCGCCCCAGAAGCTGCGGGAGCTGTTGGTTCTTGGGTAAGGGATTAAGAATGGATATGCAGGCTTACCATCAGGCCAGATGCAGCCGAAGAACCACCAACGAGAGCGGAGATTGGCGCCACAAGATGGACAGCAAGGAAAATGCTTATAAATGGTGTCGTTGCATGCTGAACAAGAGTCAACCTTGATATCCACCGATTCGCCGAACCAGAGCGTTTCCCATTCATGTCCGCAGACAACTAAATTGATTCCTTTTAGGTCACGCGATCTTGGCGACCGCCTTAAGCTCGACTCCCACTTCTTTGATCCTTTCGTGCCCTGGGGTCGCCGTCCCTTGTTTCCCTCAGCGTATAGGCCACCAGCTGCTGGCCATGGCTATAAGGAAAGCAGGGGTGGTCCACGCTTCTATTCTTCAATCCTTACCTCCTCAACCACTTGCTCTAGAAGCCATCTCTCAGATCGTCAAAACAACCATAGAAAGCTCCCAGGAAAGGCTCAAGTCTTCCGAATGGGAAAATGCTATTCGAGCAGATCTGTTCCAATTCGTGGTTCGTCAAGTGCCCTCTTCAACTCGCAGCGCAAATCGCTGAAACCCAACGGCTGTAGATGGCAAAGCGGACCTGTCGATCGTCTGATGATTCCAAAGCGTATCTGGGAGAATTATACAACCGTTTAGATGTTACTCTTGCATGTCAAGAAGAAGGTACGTGCTCGGCAAATTCGGTGTCACACGTCTAATTGGTGAATGAATTTGTGCAGGTCTTTTGGATTCCTCTACTCCGCTAGGGCTTATCGAGGATCTATTCGAGATGCATCGTGTGGATCAATGCCAGGATATATTCGACTGGGTTGAATCTCGATCACCCATTCTCCTGAAGGTGCGATGCAGCCCTTTTACTAAGGCCTACGTATCGTGGCTCTAACTCGCGTCCAGGGACTCCAACCATCGAAAGGAAAGGCCCTTGTTCTACTTCGGGCGTTGAACGCGTTGGCACGCCGAGTGTCTAAGACAGGGACGTCCGCACAATTCAATGGCCGTATCCTGAATTATCTTAGTGGGGTCTTCCCAATTGGGGAGCGAAGCGCACTCAATCTTCAAGGCGATTATGGACCAAAATGGGATTGGGAACCGCTTCCAATTCCCCAGAAATTGCAGTCGCCTGCTCAAAGGTCTTCCGATGAATCCAAATCGGACCGAATGGAGGATGTGAAACCAACAACCTCAACTTCTACCGACCATACGACTGCCCCCAAGTCGGAAAGTTCGCCGGCAGCGATCCTAGATACCAAAATTCCCTTGCCACCCTCATCAGACCCCACTTCCTCTCTGTCACCCGAGGAACAGAAGATTGAATTCTATAATACCTTCTGGTCTCTTCAGTATCCTTTCTCGTTCCCACAAATCTTTCATAAGACGAAATGTCTTCCGGACGATTTGAAGCGGAACGTGGATAAGGTTCTCGCCGCCCTTGGTGAAGCTACCAAGAGGGACCGACAAAGCTCCGGCAATAAAAGCTTAGTCGCTGTCTCTGCCGGCGTGAAACGGAAACGGGAAGACGAAGGGGAACCATTTGGGGAATCAGGGACAACCTCAAGTACGACAGATTACTTCTTTGCAAAGTTCTTGACGAGGCCGGATTTGCTTGACCTTCAGGTGTGATGACGCCGTTTTTCCCGCTGCCCAACTGTTACTACTACTCACGTCTTTGCAGATCGCTGATTTACACTTCCGCCGCCAAATCCTGGTGCAGTTGGCTATCTTCTTCTATCATTTGAATTCCTACCTTCCGGAAGAAAAAGAGAAATCGAGCTCCGTCAAGCGTGCGCTGAACATGAACATGAGCATGGACTTCACGCTCGATGAATCGGATGCTAAATGGGTGAAAGATGCCATGATCAAGGTTACAGAAGAGTTGAGGGCGTCCACTGGTCAAGTGATACACAAGACATTTCAGGATACCGTGATCAACTTAATGGAACGTGAAAAAACCTGGGTAGGTGGACTCTGTTTCCGAAACGCAGCGGCGCTGATCAGCTTGCGCGTAGGTGAGATGGAAAAACGAGAACTGCACGACCTTCGCCAAATCCCCCATTAGCCACGAAGAGGCTGAGAGCGCACGGCTAAAACGACAGAAGTTCGTTGAGCCTGTTCCTGACCTAGTGCATGTTGCTGGTACAGAAGACCTAACTGAGGTCTGGGAAGGAGGGTACCAAAGCAGCGACGATCTGGACCCATACGTCAAGCACAAAGCGTTCGATCGATATGTTAGGGATTTAAACCAACTGGACAAACGAATAGAAATGAAGCAAAAGCAGTTGGACATGTTTGCTCAACGAAACGCTGCGTCAAAACTTGCAGAACCAAAGGAAGAGCCTCCACCTGCTTCCGCCCCCGTCGTCATCAGTGGAACATCAAACAAACCAATCGTCAATGGACCGATTCACGGCCTCCCTCCCAAACCCGGCACTTTGCCCCATCCGTCTACCCCAAATTCTAACGACGATCCTATAAAATCCTCAACACCGCCCCCTGTACCTAAGATTGTGATTGAGGAGCCTGCGCAGAAACCAAAGTACAATGACGCTCAGCTAGATGGATTCAAGGAGGTAGGCCTGTTATTCACTTTCATGCGTCGGGCGTTCAATGCAATGCCCCTCAGCAACGCGAAATCCTCATATGGCGTGCTCTTCGTATGGCAACCCAAGAAGGCCTCCTTCAGCGTTTCAACAGGGCAACAACAAGAGGCTCAGAACCCCCACCTTTGGGTGATCTAATGGACCTCCAGCGTGAAGCACAAAAGCCGGACGTGCGTCCTCCACCACCGGCTCCACGTAAGCCAAACAATCAGCCAAATGGTGATGCGACAAGTCCTCGCACTAGTAATCCTGGAGATGAGGTTAAAATGGATGTGGATGCGGATGGCGACAGCAAACCACCTGCGGTGAATGGGTCAGGAGAGGCACCTGGAAACCACTCGAACGGGACGCCGCCTGAGTCATCAGCATAGAATCAGGATCGGCTCTTCCAACACATCCAGACTGACTATCGCTATGCTCGTCATGACATAATCTAGTCTAGGTACCGTGTGCTACCGAATATAATGCTACTTTGATTGTCCTTGTGCACAGATTTTTTCCCCTCATTCCAAGAAATCAACTTGTCCAAGGTAGAGAGATTGTTCCCATTATACGATATGATTGTGTACAGGAAGTAACATGAGTACAAAACAATTGTAACAGTCCATTAAAGTCCAGGTTGCAGGCCGGGGGTTACACGGGAGCCAACGTTGGATGCCGCTCCTGCGAGACAGAGCACGACTTCTGTGATTTTCGGCCGCTTCGAGGGATCCATGTCCCAACTACGCCAAAGCATCTCGGGGATAGGACGTGGAAGTCCATTAAGTTGCGCAGGTCCGTAAGGGCGTTTCCCTATACTAAGGTACGACCAGATGTCTACGACCTCCGAACACCCGTCGTACGGCTTGATCCCAGTGATCACCTTTTTCCCAGTCATACGTGAACTTTGGCGTAACAGCTGAAGGAGGGGGGGGGGGTTCCAATCTCACCTCAACAACCACAATAGCGAAAGCCCAGACATCACGACAAGCTCTTGCCTCGGGGTCCCCACTAAGTTCTCCGACGAAACTCTCATAAGCCCTGTATTGAGGGCAGCCACGTCCTCCATCCAAAGTACTATAGCCAGTCTGCTCACACATACGAGAAAGACCGAAGTCGGTAAGTACAGCGCGTCCTTCATCTGTTACCAGGATGTTGTTCTAGACAGTGTAACTTCAGATCGCAGTCTTGCCGCATCA
Source organism: Cantharellus anzutake (assembly GCF_015039405.1). NCBI lineage: Eukaryota > Fungi > Basidiomycota > Agaricomycetes > Cantharellales > Hydnaceae > Cantharellus > Cantharellus anzutake. Next base: position 205,149 of record NW_024067069.1, on the reverse strand, counting down.
GCATTTTACGAACGTACGAGTGTAATATCGCCGTGATATTTCTTCGAATCGTGGAGGTAAGCCAATCCATGAGCTACATCGATGAGCTAGAGTATGTGAGTAGGATTAGGACAAAGTCATCCCGCGGTTCACCCGAAACTGGATGCTCTTACCAACTGCCAACGGTTAATGCCTCTACTTGCTTCCTTCCCGAGAAAACTTTCCAAGTTCCCATTCTTGTGTAGGGGGGTGACTAAGGCTAGGAGACCGTTGCTATCCAAAACAGTAGCATAAAGTGGGACGATATTCTCGTGCTGAAGAGTGGCCCAAACCGTGATTTCGCTATTGATTCGCTTGAAGGGGAGTTAGCGAACATCCGAATGACCGTATACACAACCACACCTCTCTGATCTGGAAAATAAAATTGAGTCGAAAACTGGGTATGAGTAAAGACCACACACGTTATCTATCCCCAACTGTTCTTTGTCCTTGAAACATTTTATTGCAACCTGTCGAAATGCTCAGCAACGTCTAAATGAATGCTTCCTCAGAGCGATCACTGACCCTGGATAATCCCCACCGGCCAGGATGAACAACAGCGTAGGATCCGCTTGCGAGGGGTTCCTTCCCCTTCCAAATAGAACGCTTGTGAGGACCACCCATCCCAGGAGGGACCATGAAAACCCCCTCCACTTCCAATTTGTCATCTGCTCAAGAGTGACGGCAGCATACCCAAGGAATGTGAGAAGACCCGCATAATTTAATATTAGATGACGCGCACATTTACTGTGCCCACCACACAAAGCTTTGTTGTCATCACAAAACTTCTCGCAACACCTCCTACATGCCTTCCAGGAACACCTCTGGTTGCATTCGACTTTACCGCATAGCGCGCAGTCAATCAAACGCCTACGCTTTTCGTGCTTCCCTTTAATGGCCTCGATTTCTTCTTTGGAAGTATCGTTCTGACACTCAACGTCAAAACACTGGTCTTTATTAGCACACTGATACAAATAGACATGAACATGTGGTATTGCGTTACGAAATTTAACACTCACACAGACACGGGCGAACTTGCGAGTGCCCTTCTGGTTGCCCTCATAAATGATGACATCGTTGCACAGTATATATGAGCCACAATTCTGGCAATCAGATCCATCGCGAGATCGGTGATCTGGCTCAGTGTCCATGGTTGTATAGACGTGGGTTGGGATCGTCAGAAGCCGTGGGTTGTGCTGAGTCCGATCGAAGGTTTTTGAAGGATCACCTCTCTCCAAGGGCTTTTAAGGACTGCGGGACTATTGCCGCTGGGCTCCTAGTTCGTTCGTACTCGAAACAGGCCAGCGCTTGACGGCTTAACTATCCCACAGCAACAATAAATTGACAAAGGGGGTGGATAGGTAACGCGTGGCAGATCCTTCATACATGTAAGATCCGGGCTTGTGGTTGCTTCCTGACAGAGTCATTCGTGTTTCCCAAATAAGGCAATGAATGACAAGCCGTCGAAACAATGCCACCGAGATGATGCCAACCCAATAAGGCCGTTTCACCTTATTAGAGACGGCAGGGTAGAAACAGGGGTTCTGCCTTTGTGATATGAATGGATTTGCACCTGCGGCAACTGTAGGCTGTGCATCAAAAACAATGACATTCTTCCACTGAGGAGCTACCAATATGAACCTTGAGGTCATCAAAGGCTTGTGTCCGGTCGTTATGATTATCATTGTTATCGATCCCCCCCACGACTAGGTTCGAGTCTGGACGTGTGTGGATATCTCTACTCACAAAGGAAATTATATGCGGCATGGATGGCATCATTCGCCAGTAGCTTTCACGAGCAACCACGGACACGACGGGAGGCAGTTCCTATGGACTTATTATGTATGAGCTGTGGCCAAGACTACCTCAGCCTCGCAATTCTATTCCTGTTCAAGTCCACCCCTTCATTTCGTTGTACTTCTTCCGGAAAACAGCATCAAAGTGGCCAGTGAGGTCGTTTGTGCACAACTCGCCAACTGATCTCTTGTCTCTTCTTTTCTTGGTGGAACCTCAATAGCTTTCGCGATGTGAAGTGTGCACATTGAGGTATGTTGTTGGGGAGGTGTCCCCGGCGCAGAAGTACTGTGACTTGCATGTATTCATCGACTTATTCCTACCAGGGGTACCTAGGGTGCCCCGAGCATGGCAGGAACCACACTCAGCGATCGACTTAGCCAGGTTGTCGAACGAGAGTTTTCTGGAGCACTGCTATTTCTCTAGCATGGGAGTACCCTGTGTGATGAATTTGCAACTTCGACAACTGAACAGGCAGTATTATGACCGGGTGCTCTCTGGGGCTTTGTAATGAAGCCCACAGTAGACAGCCATGAGAGCGTATACCAAGAACGAGAATGACGAGACGACACTAAAGGACGTGCCGCGATCACTGGGATGTAGACACAGGGTCCATGTTGAAAACTCATGCTCAGCCTTCCACATGTCATCCATCGAGGAGACAGGGTCACAGCCCAGAAGCAAAGAATAGAGCGCCGTTTCTTCACCGAAAAATAATCGGTTATGGATAAGAAGCGTCCCACCTCTGGATCCACAGGAAGCGGAAGTAGCCTGACGATGTGGCGGGTGTATGGAAGTGAAGTCGACGAAATGTCTGGTCATGGAGTACACTTCTAGTCCTACCATGGAGCTACCATGGAGCGGATAGGGTCCATGGGTCCGAGTAGGGATTATGGAAACGGATCACTGTGACCCGAAAAAAATGCAGCACGTCCCCGGCCCCTGATCAGGCGACATTCATCTTGGTCATAAGATCGAAATAAAAAATCGTCACAGCTTCGACGCCGATGCTTTCCCCGCTACACTAACAACCACGTCGAGAGAAGGTCCACCCCAAGCAGCATCTTCGCTATAGTGACTTGTAACACGACCGTGCCTTGTCAGGGAGCGATGAAATTGTTAGCTCACTGTGACATAGGTCGCGGAACGACCGGAAACCCCCAGCATGGAGGAAGTAGGTACGAGTGCCCTACTTGTGCGATGTCTACATGAGTTTAGGCTTTTCAGGAAGACAGGTTGGTACTTACTGGATACAATTACCTGTCGATCCTATTGCTCGTAGAATCTCATAGCAGTCTACTATAACAAGACGACCGGAGGCCGCCTCATGAATGACCCACGTCTAGTGCATAAGAAACAAAGCTTATTATAGGCACTCATGCGGGAAAATGCACCAGGGGGCAGCACGCATTCTTCTCATGGTTTAGAAGATGTCATGTCTGGCTTTGATGGCGATTAGGCGTTCGGATGATGAGATAAATAGGCAAAACGATCGCGGAAAAGAGGGAGATTTAAGGGCGGTTTGGCAGGTTACAATCAATCAGGCCCTCAACTAAGACAACAATCGAACTTCGTTTGTGTCATGTACGGAGATTCTGACTCATTGTTTCACACTCATTATCGCTAATCTGCGCAGTCGCGGTATTAGCAACCATAGTCTATCCAATCAGGCTCAGAATGACTGAAGGTGGAGGCTTTGAGTATATCCAAGTGTATAGGATCTAGGGCATACGCACCTTGGTATCCATCAATAACGGACTGGAACGTTTCCTCGAGTTTTTCCTTGCGTTCCTTTTCGTCGAGGGTAACCAGTATCTCCTAGGCTAACGGTCAATGATGTAGAGGTGACTAGCATCGAACTCTCACAAAATTAAATCGATACAATCTCTCTTTCACCTGGAGTCGGAAAGCTCGCAGCCCCCCTTCATTGACGGGATCGAGTTTACGCAGGATAAGCATCTCGATAAGGCGGTCGAATTGCCGCTGAAACTTCGAAGTTGAACAGAGGTGGAATGGAAGACTGGTATAGGCGCACCGATGCAATCTTAAGTTTCTTCCTCCATGTTTCAACCCAAACTTTATCGGCTGGTGGACCGAGTTTCCCGCCAATAACAAATCTCTCCTTTCCTTTCCCTTCATAACGCTCTTCAAAACCATAGCCTTCTTTGATGAAATCAGTGAGCCTCAGCAGGAATTTTAGATCTGTCTTATCGCGAAGATCCTCAAATGCCTCTGAGGGATCCTCGATAGTGAGTTCGGCAATGGATGGGGTTGCCATAACGTGCTGATGAAGAGCGGTATATAAATGCGCTGGATGACTGTACTCAGCGATGGATGAGCCGACGGGTTCTCATATGGCATACCTCCGTGCCCCTGGTTTTGGTATGGTGGGAGAATGACGAACTGACTAAGGGGTGTGAGGCGTGAGGATGGAAATCTACTTTCAGTTTCAAGCTGTACGTACCTCAAGCGTAAGCGCACTTTATCCGGCCAAAAGAAAAAGGGGTACATCGAGCAATACCCCACGAAGTGGAATGTGTCAGGATATCCTCTTCGTCTTCTGCGCTCGTATCTGTGAGTTAATTTAGGACGTTTCGCGCATGGTTCCTCGAACCGGCAGCACTTACAAGACTAGGAACTGCCATTTATCCTCGTCTTCTTGGATATACGAACCTGCTTCGATATATAATAGAATAAATATTTGCATTCTACGGTGAAGATTCAAGAAACCGGGGGTATCCCATTTGTTCTTTTAGCACGTCATATGAGCATATTTATAATAAATGAATCGAGGAGCAAGCACACACGTGGTAAACTTCAAAGATCGAATCTTGGTAACCTGGATCATCTTTGAGGTTGTATTCCTTGTCATTTTTCGGGAGGTGAAGTAATGAAGGCCGAGAATAAGAATAGATGAGGCTGCCACACGGTCTGAAAGATATCGCATCATCTTGTACACGCTTCTTGAAGTCAGTTTCGTTTTTAAGGTAATCTTCGAAGCGGGCCGAGAGTCATCCCTGGAAGGGCTCATAGCGGTTGAAAGGAAATCTAACCGGATGGTATGAATTTGTACAATATCCCTTCTATATCATCCTTGGTTGAAGCAGGGAGGCGCGCAGTCGATTGAATATTGAGGCACATGGCTAAAGATCCTGATGAAAACAATAGCTTGCGCGAGAGTGCAAGAATAAGCGAGGCAGAATGGCTTGGATTCCATTCCCCGTACTCACGTTCACCACGAGCCCCTGATACCCATAGATCTTCTCCTCGTCACCAAATATCTACGATCGACACACATGCGTGGAACACGATCACATCAAAAAGAAGTGGATATAAAACGCGTTAGATGGAAACTCATACCGGATATGTGAATCTTGGGTGGAAAGGCGTGGCGATAGGGTCCTCACTGGAGGTAGCATGGTCGGTATGAACTAATCGGAGCAACGTATGTTTATTTCTAAGCCGGGAGGCGAAACAAGAAGAGTCACCTAGACGGAGTGTAAGCACATCATTCGCATTCGATGTCCAGTCTGTCATCTCGATCTGACGAGACTAATGTGCGAGCGCGACAAAGTCCTGGGCGGTAATTCAATCGATTACATAATCGTCATGATCGGCGAGCTTCATAGACACTGAACCCCGTGGACTCCCAACCTGACTACACACGCCAGTGAACACCTAACTTGTACTGACAGTCCCCTGGTGTACTGACCGGGATGGCCGCTCTTCCACGTGATGATGAGACCGCGGGGTAATGAATCAAGATGAGCTGCTACCCTCTGAGGATCCAGTCGCCATTTCCAAATACATCCTTGCATGGCATAGCAACACCTACCGTTGTTGCGTGCACTTTTTTCATTTATGTGGCGTCGATTGGTCGGACGAACTGTCAGCATACAGATCTCGTCGGTTCCGTCTTTCAAGTTGTTCTTGGTGACTTCGCAGTTGCCTTATAAGGGGGAGCCAAAAACCTAAATCATGGCCGCTAACAAGGGAGAGGACCTGAGAGATGTCACTGGTGCTTACTGCTCAATCGTCTCCTATGTTCCCTCCAGGCAGGGACCGTTCCCACACAAGCGCATGCCCTGTGTTCTTCCCAGGATATCATCACAACTCATCCCCCTTGGATGCAGCCTTCTGTGTACTCCTTCGCCGTCCCGTCCCTATAGTTTTCGGCTTCCTCATTAAAGTCTGAATGGCATCCATAAAGTTTGGACGCGAACCAGTTACTGGGGCGCGGTGAAAGCTCATGCCAATTCAGGACGCAGCATGGTTGGGGCTGAGTACCGGATTTCTCTGGCTGAGATTCCAGATTGCTTAGGGCTTCTGTTGTTCTCAGTGCCTTTGACGTGTGCCGCATCGCCAATTTAAATTTCAGCTGCGGAGATCGTCTGCTACATCGGGGAGACGCCTGCCATGAAGCAGCGAGAGATCTTCTACGTTGCACCCGCTCACTATCACGGTGGGAACAACCCTTTCAATGCGCCCATAAATATCCTTCAACTCCATGGATGAATCCTGCCAACGGGGCTTGGCTACTATGCTCAGTCCCCCGGAACGGAGGATGAATGATCATCTCAAGAGGCTTTATTTCTAATGATGCGCGTGTCGCTTAGTGATTGAGTGGGCACCGACCATATGGTCATTGTTAGTGTGACAGCAACGAATCAGACGTTCCTACAGCCAACTCTCTGAGAGCGAATCCAGTCTTCCGGCAAGGCCATGATGCCTGCCTTGCTATTACTGAGAGCTCCACCTACACCGGCCTATTTACTACAAGTTGGCCGTCACGAAACAGCCTCCCTGAAAGATCAACTAAATGGGCCGGTCCTCATCAGACTCAGGGTAACGTCAAGTCCCTGCAACAATTCCCGAGGTTTAAATATCTATCTCTCAAAGAGTCAATTCTAGATATGGCAGTATCCTCTTAAGAGAATACACATGGATATGATATGATTTATTACTCGCTCCGATCTAGGGCCCGCGCTGGAATCGCGACGAGTGAGCCAGCATCTCTGGCAAAGCAGGCTTGGCAATGGTCACGTTTCACATTTTCTTCTCTTTCGGTGCACAAAAAGGTCCTCTTGTGGGGACCCCCCATCCCGGATCAGTCAGCACTCACAATATTTCAATATATCGCTGTCTGAAAAGTAAGCACGGGGACCATAACCTTACTAAAGCTGATCATTGAACGGAGACCCGACTCCGTCCAAGGAACTGCACGCCACTCCTTGTGTAAAGAGGATGTTGACCCAGAAACTTGGAAGCTGTTCGTTACACGCTTGTCAATTGTTGGGATGCAGAGATCGGATTTCTCTGTCCGTATTTCTTGCATTGCTGACCGTGCCCAACGTGTCATCCCTCATTGTAGTCACGCACGCACAACATAATCCCTGTTCTCTAATACTGGTAAAGTTAAGGCACGGTGGTGTGGTTTCGGTATATAATGGGCCGCAGGGAGCTGAGTAAATCCATCCTTGTGCTCACCTTACCTGCCCCCCGCCACTGGAAGCTCGCATCAAGTCATGGAAATCTTTGGACATTGCTTATGTGGTGAAGCAGAAGTACAAATCAGATCTGAGCAGCCAGCTCATGTCAGTTGGTCATGCACCCGCTTGGTAGCCACCGGGTACAGTGACTGATAGTTTAGCACTTGTTCCACTCCCAGTTCAACTGCCACTGTCAGAATTGTCAGCGTTCTTCCGGATCGACTAGCGTCTCTTTTGTTATGCCAGCCCTTGAGGATGTGCACCTCCCTTTGATGCTGGGAGAAACTTTCAATAATGATGTTGTTGTGTAGATAACTGGCCCTGTCAAAGAATACACAACCAAAGTAAGTGTCAGGGCTCATATAATATTCCTAACGCTTGCTTAGGATTGCTCGCTTGACGACATGAAGGCCGAGTCCGGTAACATAATCCATTACGTGTTTTGCACTAATTGCGCTCGATTGCGCATAAAAACAGTGCCTCCATCGCAATTCACACCGGCATTCTCGATGCATTTGACAAAGTCCCTTTTGTTGCGGAGTTATGGATCAAGCGCAAGTGAGTGTCACGTCCCGGAACATTGGTGTTCCAGTGCTGAAGCATTGCATTCGAGATTCGAAGGGCTTCCTCCCATCCCAGAGTCTAGCCAATTTGAAGAGAATCCTCCCTTTTCGGGATGATCGTACGTAGTTGCGCGGGCTTTGCCAATTGATAACCGTTTCTATCTTCATGAACAGCGTTTCGCCAAGCCTCCATACGGGAAACGGAGCACCGCGTTTGCACTCCCAACGGCGGTTCAGAAGTGACCGAAGGTTCGAGAGCGAATCAGGGGGGTAAAAAAAAAATAGCGAACCATAACTATACACAGATACATGCCCTGGCGGATGTCCACATACCATACGGATAAACATATGTGCCTTCGTCGCGTCTCGGCCCAAAATCCTTTCTCCACATCACGATAGATGGGGCGGCGCATGGGAATGTTGACATTGACGCGAAGAAGTCCGGTGACACGGGGCATCCCCGTCCGGTGGCCGCGCGGGAGATCCTACAACAAACTGTTCAAATGTAGTGTCCGCATGATATCGAAATGCGAACGGGTCTCAAGCGGCCATCGGTCCAAAAATGAACCGATATTTCTGCGGCGGCGCGCGCCACCAATGGGGGTCCAGTACCATGGCGCATGGTCCATCTTGGTGCGAATCGGCGGGCACGAAGTGGACTGCAATGACCGCAATTGAGCGCTTTTGGAGACCTTGCGGCTGCATCCTTGTTGCCAACCTTTTATTTTAATCCATACCCCAAGTCAGCAATACAGATATAATGGCACCGAGCCGGTACAGGTACAGGTACGCTGTGAAGTGTGTGAAGGGTCCCGTCGGAGCGCCCACAGCAGAATGCCCAGCCAGCGTTCAAGGGCTGCGCTGAAAATAGCTAGGGATGATAGCCGACCGCAAGTGGTGTTACTGAGGTCAGCAGATGCAACACGCTCTCGATCGTCGTGTGCGTGAAAATTTCCTCAATCGGTTTTCAATTGTTTAACATGTCAACAGCCCTCCGATGTAACATTGTTCGGACAGTCCCATCATGTAGTCCGGAAAATCGTGTATAACGTTTAAACGGCGGTAAGACGTTTAATTTCTGGTGTTTATTGACAATTTCGATGCAGTGGGAAGCATTTATGATGCAATTTTTAAACTTTCAAAACCTGTTCAGATCGAGCGTTTCGGGAAGTTTACTTCAACACATCAAAACGTCGAAAACCATTTATCAGGCGTTTACTTAAACGTTACATTTTGGCATTTCTGATGGATTCCGCCGTTTTTCGACATTTTTCCCTCAGGCAATCGTGTGGGCAGTTGGCCAACGAATTGGGATTTTAGTTAGAATTTTAATTTTATTTGCATTTCCCTGGTGAAGGGTCAGCTCCACATACCAAGTCCAACAACGCAGCTGTATTTGTGTTGGTAATCACATATTTAATAAAAATGATCTTTATTTCGGACTGCACCATGCAAGCCTGTAATTGCTCAAGGAAGAAGTGTCAATACGTGGGCCGTGATGGCGCCCTCTCCCGAAATACTGAGTCCCCACCTTCACCTTGTGTGGCTGTTGTTGCACAAGAGATCGAAATCGTCTGGCCATCCGTCGCCTGTGCATGCAATTAGCCGTGGGAAATGCACCTCAGAGCCCTCTTATATACCTGCCTAACTATTAGGATCATTGGAGGAGCAGCGCAACAAGCCGCGAGGCACGTGCTGTCATCCACATGTGACACGTTTTATCACATGGTCACATTTCTTTTCTATTACCTCCGACATGTCCGTGTCAGACCATGCGGATATATCCATTTATTTTAATTATATTTCTTTTCCTCAGTTCTCATTGTTATCACGCTTGAGAGGTTTGTCCTTTTCTTATATTTTACATTACTTCTTTATCTCACATTGTATCTACCATAGACGGACTCTTTCCTCATAGACTTCCCATAGCCGTGCGACTATTTCGTCACCTATCCCTACGTACGCATTCCCGACAACACATTGCGATTTCCATTCTGTGATCCTGAAGGAGCGTGGCGATACGCAACTTGCATGGCCATCTGATCAACGAATCTTTGACGTTCGCATTGGTGCTTCACATGCGTGTTGTTATCCTATACCTCCGAAAGAAGGACTCATAAGCTCTGATTCACCTTCAGCCACTGGAATAGCCTTCTTGAAGAACTTCCTGGCCCTTAGCTTTGTCGCATTGCATTGCTCATCCTCCTTTCATGACCATCCTTGCAATGATGATCGCGCGTTATGTAATCATATTCATTGTTGATAACCTTCTCATCTCCAAAGCTAAAAACGAAGCGCAAAACAATTCCTGGTGATGATGTCCACGTTGACCCTGGGAACTGCGTGTGGATGGTACCCTGCTCACCGTGTTTGTTTTGCTTACTTTGGCCCACGTATTGATATGATTGGGAAATACATTTCCGGAAAACCCTGTGAGTGTGGGTTGATTGGTACACGCGATTTCTGACCCAGCTTTTCTTCACTCAGGGGCTACATCATGAGACCCCATCCGTATTGACAAGATACCCACCTGATTACAAATGGGGTTGATGCCACGAACCCGGGAAGAATCAAATGACACATTGGATGGTTCTTCGCTGTAGCGTACATAGTTGCAGTTCCCCATTGTCTTGCTATCATTTTGAATTCCTCTGCCGAATTTTCTATCACGAACTCGCGTCAATACCCCTCCTTTCCTGTAGTCACGCCGTGAAATATTCCCTGCGCGCCTTTCCCCTTTGTGCGTATATATCTAGAGCTGGGATCTCATTGATTCGACATTATTGCTTCTGGATTCTTTTATTCTTGCACAGAGAGCTCATTTACCGTTCGTCCGTTTCAAATATGACAGTACTCATCAACAATACTGATAGTACGTAGAATTATTGCGTTGCACTCACGAACAAAAAAAACCCAACTCAGGGTCGGTGTGATACAGACCAGTTTGATTAGCCCCAACTGCAGGGCAGCAGGAAATAATTGCCATTCGAATCTCCTACACGATTTGTTATTTTGTGCCTTATAAGCACTGTTGATGGAGCACGATATCAAATACCCAACGTGCAGAGCGATTCGCAATGACTTAGCTGAGCTACAGCGGCGGACAAAAACAGTCGGGAATATGAGTCGCAAAGGCAGTTACGGGTAATTTATTCGTATTTATATAATGTCTGACATCAGCTTGCAGATTCTAGGTGGGCGTCCCGTAAGCCTGGTGATAGCTGTGTTGTTCCTGGGAACACGATAACCAAAGTTGTAATTAACTTGTGAGGTATCCCACACCTTCCATGCAATATGGATTTCAATTTGGGATTAGCGGGACAGTAAGTACAAATTTGGGTGAATACTGTGTAGATGCTGGGAACCATTAACTTGGTGACAAAGGGATAGGAAGCACGAAATTAACGTTATGACCAAAGTCATAACTCGGTCCAACCGCTCGACGAATCGGTTTCAATTCCAACGCTGGACATCAAGAAAAAGACAGCATTGGCAGAGAGACCCATTGTGAGCCCTCGGTACAGTTGTGCGAGACCACTAGCACCAAAGCGGCTCTCCTCCTGGGCCAGTAAATCCTCGTCATCCTTATCGAACGAAGAGACATCCGTAGCCTTCTCCTTGCCCTTAAAAGACTGACGCCGTTTCCTTTGCCTAAGACCTGCATAGGTTACTGTTGAACGTTCTTCTGACAGAATTCTCCACCAGGCATCAACTACACCCACATATGGAGTGGGTCGTGTTTCAACACAAGCACGCAATGGTCGAGCAGAGTTTCTGGATTGGACTTGCAACCGGCGACGAACGGTCTCAATTGGTAAAGTGATGAGTAACGAAGCGGAAGAGAACAGGAGATGCAATACTGCATAGGTAGTGGGGTGCGTATCCTCTGCTATGCCGAAGAAGCGGTGAATCACGAGTGGAGCGGCGAGGCTGAGGAGAGGGCGGATGGTTGTGTCAAGGATGGTTGGAATTAGGAGATTAGGGTGCATATACAAAGCATAAAATCCTCCTTCGTTCTTCGTAATTCTTTTGAAGGCATCGATTGGTCCAGAATACGTTCGATGGGAGGGATGTGAGGATTGCACTATGAGCCGTGTCCTCACAAGGTCTAAAGGGGACAGTATGAATCCGGTGAGTGCATGCGAGGCGACAGCAATCGTTAAGTGAGAGTCAGGGGTTTGGAACGCGGGAAGGGGATAAATTGGAATAGATTGTGACGATACAAAGGTACTGAGAAGCAGTTCTTGGATACCAGTTTGGATAGTAGGGGCCATTGCATCAATGAACGTGGATGTAAGTTGCGCTAGAGATGAGTTAAGTAGGGGAGGCCCGAGGGATGCGACTATTTCTCTCACCCTTCCACAACCCTTTGAGACCTTCCGACTTCCATGCTCTGATGCGCTTAACCATAGCCCAAACACCATCAGTCGGGCCCACTGGGATAATATAGTCGGGACGTGTTCCATCATCGTTTATGCTTTGACGCAACAAGTACCCTTCATCATCAGTAGGGGCCGGTGTCGGTGTCTCAGGTGCCAGACGGGCACTGGAAGAGAATGCTTCGCGAGCAGGATCATGGAAGTAGGACTCTGAAGACGTATCGCTCATCTGGAATAAATGATATAAATGGGACACTGAATCCAGTTCTGCATTGAATGAAGACGCACCGCGTCTTGTTCCCCATTCTCAGCATCCTCTCCATATATGACCTCTTCTGGAACAAACGCAACAGCATCCCTGGGAATCCACTGAACCTGCATGAGAATTTTCGCAACCTCAAATGGCATCGCAATGCCGGTGGACGCGTATTGAAGTAATGCATTCCCAACGAGCAACTTAAGAAACATTTTGAGGTCAATAGCTCCCTCGGGAGAGAGATCCAGCTCTTCATATGGATAGGGCGAAAGATCCAGGACGCGAGGTCTAGATGGAGGAGGCCGGGTTGACCAGGCAGCAGATGTCGGACCATTGGATGATTGGGACGGAGTTACGTTAGACGCTGAGTTAAACGCCCAATCGGATGCAGGGGGTGAATAGAGACCCCGTAGCGACGTCGGCCGCTGTGGATGCGATTCGCCTGACATGTATGCCAACCGGCTTTCTTTGCTCTGGTCCGCCCAAACTGGATGAAGGGATCGTCAGCTGGGATTTTGCATCCGGCTCCCGGCGTCAGTTCAACGCGTTTGAAGCGAGGCGGGTCTTGCACATTGACGATGACTAGGCACAGCATATCGAGGGTTTATGCGAATGTAAACGAGAAGCTTGGACCGTCGTGGTTCGACTATGGTGAGTTTGCTATGCATATGGCGCCATGGGACTCTCAATCGACGGTTCGGGCCAGACACTCTTCAGGTACAGTGGGGACAGCAGGATCACTATGAAATCGTACGGAAGGTTGGGAGAGGGAAGTATTCGGAGGTTGGTCATCCTTATGTTTTGAGCATGGATCGCACTAACCGCTGCGTGCGTGTATGCTTGAAGGTATTCGAGGGTGTCCACATCGTTTCCGAGGAGCCATGCATCATCAAAGTCTTGAAACCTGTCAAGAAGAAGAAGATAAAGCGAGAAATTAAGATATTACAGAACCTTGCAGGTGGTCCCAACATTATAAACCTGCTTGACGTGTAAGGCTCTAACTTCGATTCTGTGAGGAGTATCGGCTCACCTTAGACATTTAGTGTTCGCGATCCGAGTTCGAAGATTCCCAGTCTCGTCACGGAATATGTCCATAATGTAGATTTCAAAGTCCTATACCCCAAATTCACAGACCTCGACGTTCGCTATTATATTTTTGAGCTCTTGAAAGTCAGTACCGTTTCTCGTCGTCACCATTGGTCTTCCTGACACTTTAATCCCGCTAGGCCCTTGATTTCTGTCACTCAAAAGGCATAATGCACCGCGATGTAAAACCTCACAATGTGATGATCGATCACGACCGACGTAAAGTGTGTCATGCGTAGGGTAGCATTAGTATGCACTGAACGAAGCCCTTTCCCACAGCTCCGCTTGATTGACTGGGGCCTGGCGGAGTTTTATCATCCGCGGACCGAATACAATGTGCGGGTGGCTTCACGGTACTTCAAGGGACCTGAACTCCTTGTCGATTTCCAAGAGTACGACTATAGTCTTGATATGTGGAGTCTAGGGTGCATGTTCGCATCTATGGTAAAGCGAAGCCACCAGATGGCGTTTTACCGCGTCACTTATTGGACTCGTTTAGATATTTCGCAAAGAGCCCTTCTTCCATGGGCACGACAATTATGATCAGCTAGTCAAAATCGCCAAAGTGCTCGGGACGGATGAATTATATCTATACCTGGAGAAGTACGACATTGAGCTAGATGCCCAGTATGACGAGATCTTGTCAAGGTGAGTCTTTATCATCTATCGTGCGTTCTTGAGGTGATGGTTACGGATATAGGTACCCACGGAAACCGTGGGCAAGGTTCATTACTTCCGAAAACCAGCGCTATATCTCGAATGAGGCCATAGACTTCTTGGACAAGCTTCTCCGTTACGATCACCAAGAACGTCTCACTGCTGCAGAGGCTCAAGATCATCCGTACTTCAGTGAGTGATGTCATTTGATGCGCGTGTGTGCAGAGAGTTTACCATGCGCATTTCATTCCAAGACCCTGTAAAAGAAGCGGCCATGAATGGGGAGAGTGACCAAGACTCTGCCTAGTACTTTTCCTCGCCTTTTCTTGCAGGTTCATTCGGTCATGTTTTTTCTGTACACATTCCCATTAAACATGCTGGCACTTGGATCTGCATTGCGGCACGTCTTCCCGGTTCATGACACACTTTTGACGTGCTGATTATCGGGGCGAGTGATTTGGTTCAGTCACGTGAGGATGCACAGACAGTTGCTCCGGGAAGTTCCAGTGGGATCTAAAATTTCTCACTGCGACCTGACGCTGGGCTCGACGTACTCGTTCTCCTTGGATACGTAATTATATGGTTTCAGGGCACTATAATGCCCTCCCGTAATACTCTAAGGTCTGGTCTCAATGCTGTGGTCTTACAAATGCCATTGTCCTTCGCCTCCACGAGTTGCACTCAGTTATCACGCGTTTCTGCATCGAACACTCGCCTTCTATCGAATGTTACAAAACAGAAAAGACCTGTTTCGCGGTTTTATGATAGGGTTCGCAGTATAACTCCACCAAGTCAGAGCGTTGGTGCTTCAGTCTCCCTACACTCATCCGTGCACGATTCCTAATAGGAATGGAACATCATAGAGAAAATTCCATTCAAGTAGACCCAACTCAACAAAAGACCCGTATCAAGTGTTGGGGGTACCGAGAGATGCCAGCCCGGCTGACATTAAGAAAAAATATTATGAGGTATTAATTACGTTGCCTGATGCGCGTCAGTGCTTACACATGGTCGTAGTTTGCTCGAAAGCACCACCCAGACACTAATCCAGATCCGAAATCAAAAGATCGTTTTGTAGAGATACAAGCGGCTTGGGATGTATGCACTTGTTGTGCGTTCTCTAGTCCAATACTCAATTGTCGTTTCGTCAGATCCTTGGCGACGAGAAAAAACGCGCCACGTACGACCAATACGGTGCTGCTTCTCAGCAGCAAGGGTTCGATCCCAACGCGTTCGGTGGCCAGAATCCATTCGGGGCTGGTTTCAATGGGTTCGACGATTTTCTTAACCCATTTGGTCGTGCGAGTGGTCGATCTGCGCCCGAGAACATTCTTGAAACACTATTTGGTGGCCAGTTCGGTGGTGGAGGACGGCCTCGTGGTGAGGCTTCAAAGGGCGGAAACTTAGAGGCGAAGTTGACCGTGAGCTTTACCGAGGCATGCAAGGGCACTACGAAAACGGTCAATGTTACCCCAATAGTGGATTGTCATACATGCGACGGGTCTGGTTTGAAGAAGGGTGCTCAGAAAGCCCGGTGCGGGGTGTGTGGTGGGACGGGGACCCGAACTTTTGTCATCTCCAGCGGTTTTCAAATGGCTGCTACCTGTACGGCCTGTCAAGGCACAGGCCAGATACTGCCAAAGGGCTCACAGTGCAACTCTTGCGATGGAATAGGGAAAGTGAAGGAGCGTAGGTCGGTCACAGTTCAGGTGCCACCAGGTCCGTATTCATCCCCAATCCCCCAATCTCCCATGATCCTGTGTCTGATTAGCCAATGTTTCGCCCAGGCGTGGAAGATGGGGCCGCAATTCGAGTGACGGGGTCTGGTGACATGCCTCTCTCAGGCCGAGGTAGTCCGGGAGACCTTATTGTTCGCGTGCATGTGGTCCCCTCGAAGCAGTTCCGTAGACAAGGAATGAATCTATTCCATCAGACAAAAATCCCGTTGCACGCTGCGCTGCTGGGGGGCCGTGTTCGTGTCCCAACACTTGATGGCGAGGTTGAATTACAGGTACCAGCAGGGACTCAGCCTGGCGAGGAAGCTATTCTAAAAGGTCGTGGTGTTCCTCACTTGCGCGATGGATACAAGGGAGATCTCTATGTTTCATTTGCCGTACAATTGCCTCGGTATTGCAAAATTTGTTCTTGGCGCGTGGCTGGATTCTAACGCGTGTCCGTAGATCATTGACGTCCCGTCAAAGGGAGATTCTGAAGCAGTTTGCTGATGAACTGGAGGGGCGTACGTCATCAACATCAGGGTCACCAAGTTCCCCACCGACAACCGAATCGACTTCATCCCATTCAAATACGACGAATTCTCCAGCCGAGTCACAGGAGACACAGCCATTGGAGGACCAGCTTAACAACAGTGAGTCTCTTTGCCTGTTTGTTCATCTTCATGGACTCCGATGCCCCCCTGCGTTTCGGACAGGTGGCGGAGGAGGTTGGCTGGGCTGGTTAGGACGGCTCAAGGATGCCATGACAAGGCCCCGTTGAGGCAGTCCAGTTGCACCCTGCCAAGTTCCAATCATTCAACTGCCTCTTCAAGTATTGAGCTAATTCCGCTCTCCGCTCTTACTCGAACAGGTGAGAGTAAATCTGATGGCGCTTCTTCGATTGATCAACCCGAGGACGACGCTGTCGCAAGCCAGCGGAGGAAAAAGAAAGCTGCTTCTGGGCGAGGGCATATATTGTAGAAGAATGTACGTTATACATGGGCTCTGTTTCAGCAGCTCACTAGTATATCAGTTTTTTTCTTTGCGTAATCCGATTCCCGTTGCCGTCAGCAACCATACGTACCTTCTCCAATCCAATGACTTTTCCGTCAATGTTCTCTATTTGCACATTTGTCTCAATGTCTGTTTCTTCGAGGAGACATCGACTCAATTGGACTCGGGGATGATTCATTAACTCCGCATCAACACTTCTCCCTAAATCCGTATGCTGGCTTCTCATCGACGCCCCATCCAAAGCTCGCACCCCCGACAATTGCGGCGGCCGACGGTCCGGCCAATTGCTGCTTTCAGATGTTTATGGGCGCTGTCTCCGACGATGTCCAGTTACCGGTCATTAGACATTGATGCGTCCCGGGGGTATCTTCCGCCTCCATTTCTTCCTGCGATCGCGGTTTATCTCACCGCCTAGCGCCTACTTTCTACCGCGCGTTAGCTTACCGAGCTCGGTTCCAAGTCCCCTTCGACGGAATAATAAGAAAATTGCTGTATTGCAGAGAATAATTCGTAATTGACTTGCGAATTTCTTTAAACTTTTGGTTTTTTGTTAGCATTGTTGTGTTGCATGTTCGTGATGGCTTCAGACTGTCATAACAACTCTATGGGTGGCGGAAAGAGCAAGCGGGCGTTCTGGATCTCGTCGGCAGCACTTAAATAGCCTAGGAATGTCTCCCATCAGCCCCTCAGCGCCCGCTTTCTCATCAACGCCCCTTACTTCGCTTTCGTCGCCCTCTGCGAGTCTAAGCTTTGGAAACTCTTTAAAATTTGGCTTCCGTTCATCTTGAACCCTTGACTTGCACCTAATGTGTGACGAGAAGGCGATAGTCTCTCTTACCCACGCCAATCAAATCCTAACAGACCAGAATGCAATTTTGCACCCTCATGCAGTTCCCGGTATCCCCCCGACGTCCGGGGCGCCCTCCCTTCACTCGGATGACGAAGAAACAGTGAACGATGCTGGTATGCGCATTGGTCCCTCATCACGCCGCCTTGATTCTATATGAATGGGAGTTGTCTGATTCCCCACTTGAAATTCACCTTAGCTACAATTACTACAGTTGTTCCCCCAAGTTATCGTTTTGGATTGAATGCCTATAAAGTTTTCTTAGCCCTTCTCAGGTACTTGCTTCATCCGACTGCTTCCGGATCTCCGTATGCTTATTCGCTTCCCTTTCCAGTCTTTCGCTGTGCCTGTTTCTTGCAACTGCGGATGGTGTCTGTGTATTATCTCTGTGCAGTCAATGTATGCGTCCTCATGCCACCAATCGCGTCGCTTCTAGACTATTGTATCAACTACACTGCCTACCATGGCTGCTGACCTCCATGGGTCAAGCGCATGGTATCCGTGGGTTTCGTCGTCATACTTCATTGCCCAAGTAAGCCTACGCCGCACGCCCATGTTGAAAGCTACCGACACGCCTACAATGCAGACTGTCGTTCAGCCCCTTTTCCCGAAGCTGGTGGGTTTGTTCGGAATCAAGGTAAATGGCCTCGCGCTGCTGAAACATCAAGAGCGTCACTTATGCTGCTCTAATGTCCAGGCAACTCTGCTATTTTCTGTCCTGCAGTTTGCGCTGTTTTCTGGCCTGTGCGGTGGCGCGCATAACATGACAAGTTTGGTGATCTATAGAGCATTTCAAGTACGTAGCAGTTCCATCACCGGTGATTGCTATCCTGAACTTTTCTCCGTTGCGATTAGGGAGCAGCCGCCGGGGGTATTGTCACGAACGTGTGGACCGTGATGACCCGCCTTGTCTACGAAGATCAAAAGCCACAATGCACATTTTTCCAGAGCGGTACATGGATCTTCGCAGCAGCCGCCGCGCCGGCAATAGGGGGCGCATTCAGCACAGGTTCGCTACTTAATTTGATTTCGAGCCGATAAATGTACTTCGGTTGATGGTCCGCCCCCCCCCCCCCCCACAGATCGCCTTTGGCATTGGAGCTGTGAGAGATTCTCCCACTGTCTACATTTGGCAGATCTCCGTACTAAAAGATTACCGCTATCTAGTTTGGATCAATATTCCCATCGCCGGCGTTGCCGTGATCTTGGGATCTCTCATTCTATACAAAGTTCCCCTAGATGACGATGATGAAAAGGTGAAGAAAGGCCGTGGAATCAATTCTATGCTGCGCGAGTTAGATCTTCTTGGACTGTGAGTTCCGGGTTGCATGATGTGAAAGCACTCCTTAACCATGGGATTGCTTGTTGATTCAGCACTCTCCTGACATGTGGAACAATTCTTTTCCTTCTGGGTCTCACGTTTGCGCCTTTGTATGGCTGTAAGTACCCTCCCTCGTGTTGATTCGGTTGACTGATCTTTTGTAGGGGAAAGTCTGACAACTCTTCCCGTGTTCCTGGGTGGTTTCGCGACGCTACTTATTGCACTATTGTACGAAGCGTTTGGTGCTGTAAATGGTGTCATTCCGGCCTCATACTTTAGGGATCCTACCATCGGTAAGTGAACTGCTGCTGGTGCAAGGGAGATGTTTGCTAAGACCCAGCATGCAGTGGTAATAATGGTGTTCTCTTTCTTTCAAACTTACGGGTACACAACTGTCACATATTTTCTTGTCATCTATTACCAAGTACGTCGTGTTTGACTCTGTTTCCCGTTGATCCTCACAGACACGTTCTAGGGAGTCCTGGGCATGAACGCAAAGGAGGCTGGTGCCCGTGTATTGGGGTTTTCCGCTGTGGCGGCCGGCTTTTGCGCAGTCGTAGCCATTTTCCAGAACCGCTTTCATCATTCTCTTCTGTACCCAATCACATTCGGGCTTGGCGTGTGCTCTATCGGGATTGGTACGTACTCGTGCTCTTCCCATTGTTGCACGATCACACTAATTATTACGGTGACTTTAGGATGTTTTGCTACACTGGACTATCATTCTTCCGACGCCGTCTCTGTCACTCTGGCGGTGGTGGTTGGGTGTGGTTTCGCATTCCTCCTCAAGCTCCCCAATGATCTCCTGACTCATACCCTCCAAGATAAGAAGCTGACGTATGGGAACTCTATGTTCTTCTTCGTTCGCTTTACGGGATGCTCGGTGGGCATCACCATCTCAAATACAGTCTTTGTCATGAGATGGGCAAAGCTCCTACCCCTCAACTCAGCAATCGACCCCCATACCGTGGATTGGGGTGCACTGCACGAGATCCAGGACATTCAGCTCCGAGAATCTGTCCTGGCCGCTCTGGCCGCATCCCTTTCGGTAAGTGCTGATGGCCGTTCACAGCTCTGCACAATTCTCACTGAGTTTTTCACCTGCAAGACTGTGTGGGTTCTTTGTTCCTCACTACTTGCCTTCTCAGCGATGGTAGGTGATAATCACATCATGTGGATCGGCTGACCAATACAAATTCATTTCCCCTCCTTCCTTAGCTGTGCATTGCTGTTATCGCTAGCGATCATGTTAGCCACTTCTTGACCGACATTCGTCCGTCCGTCTGCAATGAAGGAGACAAACAACCTCCAGTATAATACTTAATCTGATTCTGTCTTTTCGCTTCGTTGGGTGCCCTAGGCTTCAAGTTCAAGCCGTCAGAGTTTCCATTGCGTTGCGCGTAACAACTTTCTATTTGTCCGTCTTGGTTGCTCACTTTCACACCAAGCCACCATATCAACTACTATTCACCATTAATGTCTCACGTACATTTTTCTCGATGTCATTCACGATTCATTACATTCTCGGCGACGTTCCTCCACCTGCAGAATTTCTCGTGGTCACTGCTTTTGTGGGAGAGCCGTCCGTCTGGTTTCCAATTAATTGTACCATAATTCGGGCTCGTTTTCACCATCTCTTCAATCACTGCCATATTCGCTTACTAGTGCACTATTTACCCCTTTTCCATTTCAAGCAGACAATTCCTTTACGTAGCCTATTCACGGCTGCAGGACACTACCTATCCTTTCGTTGTATCTGGGAGAAATACTGTAGAACTTGATTTTTGCGCTGATCAATCATTCAATGCCAGTGGATTCGACGGATGCAAATTGCTTCGCGGTGATCATCGCCCGATTTGCAGCTGCCCACAGATGGATCGGCCAACGCAACCATAGGCAGGACTCCAGCCTCTATGACTTCCACGCAACCAGGTGGTCATCCCTGATCTTTCCTTTCCAGGCTCATTCAGCGTGCCTTGGACTTCACGAACGACCTTGATCCACCATGGCACAACTGACTACTCGATGGTTCTGACCTGCTCTGACCGCTCTGACTGCTCCGACTGGTCTGACTGGTCAAACTGAGACTTTGAGTCCTACAGTTTGACATGTCTCAAATGTTCCTGTTTCTAACTGCGTCGAACTTGGCGTCGCCCTGGGTGAGACCTCGATGATGCCAGACTAAACCAAAGTGAAACTCTGAGCGACTCACTCTTCCCCAAAGCATAAAAGCGGGGTGTTTTCTGCTTCCCTTGGGCCATCATCATCGCCTTCGTCGGTTGCTTCACAACTCCTGCCTACATCTGCACTTGCTCATCTTCGATTCTATCCACTTGACTTCAAAATGGTTCGCTTCTCGCAATCTTTGACCACTGGGGCGTTGGCTGCCTTAATCGCTGTCGAGGCTGCTGCTCTACCTGTTGGCCAGCAAATGATCTTTGAAGGTGCTCCCCACCAAACGCTTCGCGGCATGCGTGTTCGTAATGGCGCAGTGAGTGATGTTTCGGTTCATACATCTTTTTCTTTTTTTCTAATGTTTTATCATTTGTGGGTTCAGGTGCCAAGTGCAAATAAAGCTCAGTCCTGGAGCTTGAAGCGCGATCATGTTCATGACCATGAGCATGTCCACGATCACGGTCATGACCACGACCACGACCACGACCACGACCACGATCATCACAAGCGTACTCCTCATCATCACCACCATGATGAGCATCTTCATGAGCATGTCCATGTCCACCAACGTGACCACCACCACCATCATCACGATGAGCACGTACACAAGCACGTTCACATTCACGAACGCGACCATGGACACCACCACCACCACCACCACCACCATCATCATCATGACAAGCGAGAGGGGACCTACATTGTCCACTCAGTATGTATCAAATCGCTTGGATTTTGCTCATCGTTACTAAATACCTGTTCTCTAGCATGACAATCGTCCTATGATTTCTTTTTCGCTGGACGTCGAGAGGACTCCGTATAACCATCTTCAGACTAGGGCCCTTCTTGATCCCGTTGCGGACCTTTTGGGACCAGTGGGCCCATTGATAAGGCAATTGGTTCCAGCGCTTCGTGGCCTTCCATGTGTTGGAGGCATCATTGACATACTCACGTCAACCCTTGGTAGCGTCGGTGGCGCAAAGATCGGCGCTCTTCTTGCTGGGGATCCCCTCCCTAGTGCGGCATATGTCACTAGTGGCTCTGGTCCTCAGTCGTTCGCATACCAGATTGACGCGTCTGATACTACTACGCCGGCTACCATGTTCATCGCTAAGCTACCTTACCAGCTTAACAACTCGACTTGCGCCAACTCTACGACAATACCGGTTATGGTTGCTATACCTATCATCAACAACAATACTCTCTCGGTGATGTGTGCGACTTATAACAGTACCTCGTCCTCTCCCTCTGCGCTTACTGCCCAGCCTTGCCGTAACTCCACCGCACCTACTGTTGGCAACTCATCTGTAAGCCAAGTTTTGGCATACAACCAGCTTACGGGCATCTTGCATCCTTTGTGGGATGCTAGCGAGACTCAACATTTACCTGGTTGCGTTAAGAGCACTGCGTTTTCTACTCTCACTGCTGGCAACTTGACGACTGGCGGAAGCCAAGCCGTTAACATGGTCTTCGTGCCTTCGACGGATGGTCAGTTCAACTTTGTCCCTTCAGGGATGCCTGCAAACCGGACCTCAAATGCGGATGCTGACGACGAGACGGCCGAGGCCACGAGCGAAGAAGAGGACGCTTGAGCTCCGCATGACCCCCCCCCCCACCGGACATTTAGCTTCTTTGTGTTATCTTCTTATCTTTATTTGCACTGTTAGACTTCTTCTTCTAGACTTCTTCATCGCTAGGTAGATTCCATGTTTGGGTTCTGTGCAGATCTGTTTGCAAAGCGAAATAGAACTTTGTTCACTTTAGCGATGTATAACCCCAATTTAAGTCGTGTGAGCCGGAATTAAATTAGTGGGGGGGTGAAGCGAAAAGCTGTGCTGACGAACACAACCGCTTTCTTACCCCTGATCTGACGACTTGTGAACACACCACCACCAAATCACCGTCTTGCTTATAAGGGGGCAGCAAAGCTGACAGTCTTTTCCTTTCTATCAGCCAACAACCGATCCACCTTCGCAATTATTCTCCATTGTGTGTTACTTTATAATGCTCTCGTTCTGCGACACCCGTCTTATCGTCTCAAAGCTCATCAATTTTCTGTCCTCTAAGACAGTAGCGATGTCCTCCACGTCGATTATCACTACTCCCTCATCTTCCATCCTCGCGCCGAAGCCAACCCGGCCGCACCTTGCCCTCAGATCCAAGTCTTCCGTCGAATCATTCGTCAGCTCCACAGGCGCTATGCCAAGAGCAGATCAGGGGGATGAAATGAAAGTACAAGGACTTCAACACTCGGAAGTGAGACTTGATGCGAGGTGGGTTGTCGTTCTTTCTACGGCCGCCGTTCTCATGCGGAATGGGCCCAATTGCAGGATAGGGTTGATCCTCGTCGCATCGTCGATCCCGATTGTGCATTGAACCTGTGCCGTTCTTCTCTTCGTATTCCATGTTGTTTTAGTACTAACTTAACTTCTCTTATTGCTGACATATTGCAGACGCTACAAGTCACCCCAATTTACTGTGGACCTTTTGCACCTCCTTCGGGACGAACTACACGTGCCATCTTGGCATTCGCCTCATCTTGATTCTTCTGGCGTGAAGATAACCAAAGCTGCTGGATCCTTCACGAATGCCGTGTTCTTTGTGTCATACTCCACCTCGGGTGCTGTGGGTCCTCGCACCATCCTGCTTCGCATCTACGGTCCATCCTCTGCTGCGCTTATTTCCCGGCCCCATGAGCTGCGGACGTTGCACGTGCTCTCATCGGTATACAAGATCGGACCACGCGTCTTCGGTACCTTTGGGAACGGGCGCGTCGAGGAATATCTCGAGTCGTCCGCACTGACTGCGAATGACTTGAGGGACCCACAAACTAGTAGATGGATTGCCCGTCGTATGAAGGAACTCCACTGGGTGGATATCCCCGTCGTGTGGGGCGAGCGCCGGGGTTGCCAAGACATTCTATCCGTCAAGAATTTCAGGGATTGGTTAGCGCCAGCTGCGGAAGCTCTCGATCTTGTTATTGAGAATTTCACGATCGCCAGATTCGACTCTTCACACCCTTGGTGGAATCTCAAGAATGACATTGATCTGCCGCGACTCGTTCATGAGTGGACGGCTTACATGGCGTGGATGAAGGAGTGGGAGAAAACGCACAAGCGCAGTCCACGAGTCTTTGCTCATAACGATGCTCAGTGCGGGAACTTGCTTCGACTTGCTCGTCCCCGTAAGGGGCAACCAGATCATCATAACATCATCGTGGTCGATTTCGAATATGCTGGCCCCAATCTGGCTGCGTGCGACATTGCTAACCACTTCCTTGAATGGACAGCGAATTACCACAGTGATACTCCCCATGTCGTAAATCCCGAATTATACCCGTCCGAAGCTGAGCGTCGTAACTTCTATCGCGCGTACCTATCCCCC
Source organism: Cantharellus anzutake (assembly GCF_015039405.1). Taxonomy (NCBI): domain Eukaryota; kingdom Fungi; phylum Basidiomycota; class Agaricomycetes; order Cantharellales; family Hydnaceae; genus Cantharellus; species Cantharellus anzutake. The sequence goes on along the minus strand of NW_024067069.1, from coordinate 180,454 downwards.
GTACAATATTCGACCGGGAAGAACGGCGTTTCTTCTTCATCCCTCATTACATCTCCCGCCCCCATGACTTCACCCGAGACATCTGTGACTGCTATAGAAGGGGAAGTGAAAGAACAGGATATTATTGAGCTTGAAGAGCAAGTACGAGTCTGGGTGCCTGCTATCCTCGCACAATGGGCAGTTTGGGGACTCGTTCAGGCAAGGGACGACGTTCTTGCTGGGGGTGTTGGGGAATTCGACTACCTTAACTATTCTCGCGGGAGAGCCTTGGCGTTCAGAGAATCCCTCAAGGAGCTCGGTGTTGTTGTTGGGTAATTCGCGTTGTGGGGGTGCGTTATATTCCTTTGCGCTGGACTTGAAGGATTCACAGGTGTAATTTCCTCTCTTTGTTTCCTCTTTGTGGAGCGTAATTTTTCACCTCTTCTTTGTTAATTGCTTTCCCACTTCATGTCTTACGACTAGATCATTTTGGCTGATCTTGATTTGAAATACTGATGTTATAGGAGGTGGCCTCGGAGAATGACAATTGGTTTTTTTTTTTTTACACGCAGCTGCTTTTTGATACCGCTTCTTTTCCTCCTGAGAGACGAGATCCTAATGCACAGCAAGAGTCAAAATCTAAATTCACTTGGGAATGTTGTGCCCTTCGGTGGCCAGCGGTGTTAGGCAGGTTTCCAGCCTCCGGAGATGCAGGGCGGGATGGCAGGGTCCCAGCCTCTATAGAGGTTGGGGCTCTTGGGGGCTCAATCATATCATGACACCTCGAAGCGACACAGACGGGGATGATCTTACCAGGGTGCCTCAGTCTTAATCAAAAGGCAAAGGGATTCAAGCCCCGACTCTGGTCATCCTCAGAGTCGTCGACCAAACTGAAACTCTTGGTCGCCCCCTGTGATCCCTCATTCCTCACGTCCTCCCGTAGCGGCAACGGTCGGTCGTGACGTTGGCGATGTCAACACAGCGATCACCCTGCTTTTTTCTTATCCTCAATTAGCAGCATTCTTCGACTGCTACGCTAGATCACCCCACTTCTCTGTGGGTCTTCACCAGCTCCTGACGCTTCCCCCCTCGGCGAGTGTGAGCTACAATGGCAAGTACTCATCTCGTTATGCATGTATCATCATTGGGTCATTTTTTTCCCATATGGTACGGAACATTGTCTCACCACACATAAGGTGGGGTAGTATGTTTGTGGAGGAATTCATTTAGAGCCCCAGATCCTGTTTTTGTTTTCCTAACTCTGGGACTATCACGAAGAGATTGTGCTTTAGCCGAGGCTGGGATCCCGCATAGCTAGACATCGTGCCGCATGGGATTAATTATCTAAGTTCATTTGGAGCTATAGTTCATGACGAACCAGTCTCGTGCGTAGGATTTCACCTCAGGGGTCAGGACACTGCGGTTTTGAGCTAGAGGTTGACAGGGAAGCAAGGCATTCATTCGAGTCAGTGGAGGACGCAGTGGCGCAATCTCTCCCACGGTGGGACCTATAGATTCATGACATCAGGCAAAATTCGCTCAGGAAGAATGGCTGCGCGCTCATCTTCGACTTGTACAGGATTCTTCCACGATTAGGAACACTACGCTTTTTGCCTTGCCTACCTCTTGCAGTTTCGCCACCTCCACTTCCAGATGGTGAACCTGAGACATCGCCAGATGAGACGATGGACCCCATAGATAATGCTGAAACATATTCCTTTTTGTCTAGCCGGAGTCCTGGAGCGGCCTTTTTCCCGAAGGATGTTTGGAAGTGGGTTTTCGAAAGCTGTTATGGCCTCGAGGGGTCAGGGTTGTTAGTACAACCTGCGATTCTCAGTTTCGGACCTCGTCCCGCGCTTGATCCCTTATCTCCCAGCGATGACGTCCGGAGAAGGAACTTAATTGTTCCGAAGCAATATTCCTCATGAGCCCTTCGTTGTCATTGCCTCTGCCACTGTATCGAAGCTGAAGACAGAACTGTTTGGACCGTGCATAATAAATGTGCTCCAAAAAATCTAAGACCGAATGTTCCTAGGAATCTGTATGATGAGGTATTACCGTGGCTGAGGCAAGAACAAGCCCTCTCTAGGATGCGATCAAAGGAGAAGGAGAAATATGATATCAATGACGTTTACGGAATTATCTGGGTTGTACTTATGATGTGATTGGAGATCTCTGCATCTGAGTCTGAGCGTGGCCCATGTTGCAATTGGCCTTAACGTACTCATGAAAGTGCCTCAGTTCTTGGTACACTGTTGAACTGGAGGGACGTCAGTATAGGGCTCATTGTCTAATCGATTGCAATGGGAAAAATGGCTGGGTCGATAATGGATCTAGTGAATGACTAGTTAGTAGAATAAACATTCAAGTCATTTTGATGTTTGATTCTCGGACAGCGGAGATCGCAAGATTGATTCTTAAACGGGCGTGCCGTAGGTACGGAAGGATCGGTTTCAACAGCATCTATATATCCTCGACATGATTGAATCCGGCGAACAGTGATTCCATGTTAGGCTTTTGAACTGAGGCCGGGCTGGATCGATTATCCTCTACCTCTCTGTTGTTAAAAACTGGCATCTACAACATTCTCTGATGTCAAAGCACCAACCGTGGAGAGGCTGAGGGCGTGGGCCACGAAGTCCTGGAAAGCCTCCACAGACTGGGACCTGGTACCATACGGCCAAAAATGGAGCGTAGACGGAAGTCAAGAGCACCCAGCACCGACAAATTGGAAAGGCATCCTCAGAACAGAGGGACAGCAGGGAAGGAGCTAGCCTATAGTAGCCCGAATGCATTCAGGCAGTCACAAATGAGACATAGGAAGCCATGAACACCGCCGAATGAAGATTAGTCCAAGGAGGGTGGATCAGAGAAGTTTGTGACGGATAGAGGCAAACCGCGGACTGACCTCCCGCGCAGTGCAATTTTGAACGACAACCAACTGAGTGCCTTGGCGGGGCACCTTCAAGGGCCAAGTATCAGGTGTGCAGGAAGGTGCGAATCGAGAAGCGAGGCCATGCGAGATGCTACCAGGAAGTAAGCTTGCTTGCCACGCTCGATTACATAATCTATACAATCGCGTTGTTGTGGCAGTACTGCAACTGTTGCGGCTCCGCTCTTGGTGCGGGTCTCCCAAGACTCCCCTGGCCCAGTCATGGCACCCCTAAACGACATGGACGACGGGGGATTTATGGATGAAATTACTAGGCGTTTCCGCCGCCTCAAGCTTAAGTTGAGGAGGGATTCGAGCCTTAATTCTGGGCATGGTCAATCAGGCCAACCTTCACCGTCGCTCCCTGCACCCCCTCGACCTTCACGACCTCCAGCAGGCATAGCTCCTTATGATTTCCCTGCTCTTTCACACCCTCCAATGAGCATGCCCGTCCCTAACAATAATGTAGCAACTACTTTGTCTGATTTCCACGCTGCCTCCTCGCCCCCAATCGTCGTTCATCATCCGTCGCACTCGACACCCTCATTTCTCTACGGGTCTTCGCCAACTCCTAGCGTTTTTCCTCCAGCGGGTTCTAGACCGCCTCGACCGTCATTGAATCTTAGCCCACCTTCCAGTCAAGCCGGTCACCATCGAGCTTCCTCTGCTCCCCCAACACCGGCACCATCTAGCTCGGGTCGTTCTGGTAGTGAATATCAGTGCAGTGGAGTCACGAAAGCTGGGAAGCGTTGCACTCGGATGCCTAAAGCCCCTCATCCTTCTATCTTCCCTGCTGGAGAATTCCAGAGATACTGCTTTCAACATATCAAAGAGGTCGTCCAGCCGTCTGGTCATAATATAAAAGGAAACTGGGTAGAATTTAGTAGTGAGTCATCTTATACGCATGTAGTTATTGTATAATCTTTGATGCCGAACAATGGCTAAGATTGGATCCCCTCGTATTTGGATGATGACACACGAGCAAACTTAATGAACCAGATGACGAACCCCATATCCGTTAGCGATAAACCGGGGTACATATACGCTTACGAGATAAGGGGTATGGAAGAGTTCGGTTATGCTGTGTCCATTATAATGAGACCATCCTGCAGATCCAAAAACACCAAAGGAGATCCACATAAAAGTTGGTAGAGCCGAGAATCTTGTTAAGAGGCTTGATCAGTGGTCGAAACAGTGTGGGTCCAGAGAAGTCGTTCTCCGAGGCTGGTGGCCCGGAAGCGTCGTTGACAATGGAGACACCGGGCCAAGCTTACTGAAGGGGCGTGTCTTGGCCGGAGAGAAAGGAAAACATTGTCATCGTTTGGAACGTAAGTTCCCCCCTGACTGCCAACATGAAACTAGGGCGAATAATTCATTTCCCCACGTGAATCATGAATCAGGATTGATTCACCTCGAGCTGTCAGACCTGGTGGTTAACAAGGTGTATCTACGACCCGAATTCCTTAAAACACGGAATGGTGCTCCCTCGGCGCCACCGCACATTCGCAGAGAATCATCATCAGCAAACAAGTCTCAAAGAGTGCCATGCTCTGACTGTAAGAAGAAATTTCGTCTGGATTTTTGTTGTTTGCTCACGAGTGTTGGAATCATAGGTGGTCAGGTTCATAAAGAAATTTTCACCTTTACTAAAATAGAAAATGGTAGGTTGAAAGGCAAGGAATGGGACATGATAGTGCGCCCTGTTATTGAAAAATGGGGTAGGTTTGTTGAGGATTTTACGTAGACCCTGAATTCTGTGTTGCCTCTATTTCGGAAGGACATCTGATTGTTCCTGTATTATGAAGAGATTGTGAAGCATGTAATTAATTATGTACGGACCAGTTCATCTGTAACTATCATTCACGACGAGCAATCGATCGATTCATTAATTTGTTAGTCGACCATCTCAGCATAAATGTGTTTTCCTATTGTACTAAAGGAGGCTGAGGAAGGAATAAGGTGCTCGGGGCTGTTTCGCTCGATGGACTAGCCTCTGGGGAAGGGCAGATCTAGCCGCTTGTGCCGTGTCCCCTTTTATGCACTTTTGACTGTGTCCTGATACCTGTCATCCGGCATTGAAGTGGGCGCAGAGTGGCTTCTCATGGCCTACATCGCGCATGTAGCTGGCGTTTGCTGGGCCTTGAGTTGGGGTTGCATGAGATATGGGATTGCGACTTGGTTGTTTTTTCGCGTTGCGCAAGCGTCACTCGGATCCTGCCACTTGCCAGCGGTCGTGGCCAAGAAAGCTTCAGAGTCCGGGAAAATTGTCACGGTTTTTTTTGGGTAGTTCTACTTGAGAACCTGTTACGGTGCCATCAATGTGACTGTTGCCTTACGCTTGTTCTGATGGAAATCTTGGCGACGTATTTACTGACCATCGGTGCAGTGGAAGCTCATGCACTGGTCAAGTTGAATGGTGCCATGTTAATTGATGACATATCGACATGTTGCGGCTACGATGGATTGAATACGATTCTGGCGTACGGGAGTACATTGTCAGCAGCCAACAGCAAAGTGGATTTGGCCGATGGGACCGCCTGCATGTGTCCCGTTCAAACAATCCTAGAGGATTTGATTTAGAGGAGGGACCCTTCGTTTGCGAAACCAAGAATGACCAGCGAAGGTTCATGTAAAGCAAAGAATGAAAGGACCTGTCATTCAGGGTTTGAGAATGTACCAGATCACCGATGTGATGGGTACCTCGCATAGCCATCGGGGCCTGGCATTGGTCCTGGTATACGAGTCCAGCCCAGTGCAGGGATCATGTCATGTCGACGACAGTCCGTTTCGTCAACACATAAGATCTACTGTGACATCCTCATCTCGATGTGGAGGTTATACCGACTTCATTCTCCATAATTGGATCAACCGACACTCCCGAACTATGTGTTGATGATCCAAACAGGAACCCCATACAAGGTATTAGCCAGTGGCTGAGCCCACATAGTGTGAGCGTGCTTCGGTAGTTAACGTGATTAGGCTGGAGTGAAGCTACTGGCCGATAGTGATACTTTTGAAGCCGGCCCCGGATGCTTTCGAGAAGAATCCCGCCGGACGACGGCAATGGTCCTCTAAAAGTCGGGGTTGACACATCAGTTCGGTCTAATGAAATTGAAGGGAATCGGGAATGCAGCTGCATGGTGGGAAATGAACCTGTTTGAGGCGGAGACGCTCCATCTTGTGGGCTGCGTCGGTTGAGTGTCAGTGCAAAGAGACACCTAGCATTCCTGGAAGGACTGTCAAGAAATCTTCTGCACAACCGCCTCAATAGTGGTAAACATATGAAACCTATGTACCAGAGGCTTTTAGCATAGCTCGTGAAATCCCACTTACTACTTTTTGACTGGGGGCACTCTTCTTGTGAAGGACGAGTGAGCTACATTGTGATATGAAACTTCGTACGCGGCCGTGGTGGACACCCAAGGTGGATCGAACCCTTGACACCACTACGACATTAACAACTACACACATATTTAGACACCTCCTCTAAATATGGCCGCAATATGAGGAACACTGGATCGGTCATGTTGGCTACTGGGAAATGCTGGAGAGAACGTGGTGGCCCAGTGAATGACGTATTCTAGAGACATCGGAATCCTCACAAGCAGATGTCGAATCAATGAACGCGCTACACCTAAGAATTCGATAATCTCGGCTAGTATTCTATCTGACTCACTGCAAGGGGCTTTCAATGTGATCCAGGAATGATTGATTGGCCATGGCCGTTGGATAGTGATGTTTGATTTCGGGCTGCTAGACATCGGCATCGGACACACCAACTTGTTGTACCCTGTTTACAGGACCAACATACTCAGGTTTCCCTTTGCGTTAGGCTGCAGCAGGTGATCTGAATGTGGTCTGGAGAATTGACGTGAGGACGATCCGGAATGCAAGGAGGGGTCTCCAGCAAGCCTTCCAACACAAGACATCGAGATGGTATGTTCTGGTGTAGAATGCCTGTCGTTACAATACTGAAGGCGACAACATTCTAAGTTGGTTTACGGGGCTCGGCTTTGCAAGCCACCACAGCGTTAGCTCTTACTGAGTATCACTCCTTCACAGTTCAGACGAAGCACCACACGGGAAACCAAACGGTTTGCAACGCGCGATCATCACCGCCATCGCCAGGGCTGGCGATGCCAATCGTATCATCTATCCCTCCCGAGCCAGTATCTGAGGGCAGCTTGCCCGAACCGCCTGAGATCACTTATCACCCAGTTGACCTCCATCATTATCGCAATGCACTTTTCAGTAGTACGGATACATACCTCTCTGGGTTTGATGTGTCGGCTTTGCTTCAAAGTCCAAGATATCAACACCTGAAACGTGAATTCGTTTCGTCCCTAGGGGAGAATGGGGAACAAGAAGGCGCTGTTCGAGACCTTTTTAATCATATTGTTGAACAATGCGTCCGAGGTGACTTGGATGATGTCCACTCTAAACGTTGCTTCTCATTGGGGACTGTTCAGCTACGCGCACAACCTTCGCCAGATGACGAATATCCCATTGTTCTTGTTCCTGTCTCGAAATTGTCCACTTGGCGATGGGCTGATGTGTTGGCGGTTGTAGTCGTCGAAGCTCGACGCACTGCGCTAGGACATACCGATGCCGGACAGGAGTCCCCAGCTCCAGGGCGGTCGGAGCGGGTCGGTCCTGGAGAAAGTCCCAGTCACCTTCAGTCATCTGTCCGAGACGCGCTACCCCATTCTGCGAAAAGATTCGTGCGCTACGCCAAAAAAGTCATGTGTTCTCTTGGAAATCGCCAAAGCGTTCATGGCATCTTGTTTAATGGATCGTTTGCGTCTTTTTGGTGCTTTGATCGGGGGGGAGGGGTTTTCACTCATGAATGCAATATCGATCGCGATTTTCCCGACCTCATACGTTGCCTCATGTCTCTCTGTCTGGCTAACAACACGGAGCTGGGACTCGAACCAATGTTTGAGCAATCAGGCGTTAAAGATGTTGAACTCTTTGGGTCTGTGCTGCAACGTCATCTAGTTGTTCAGCGTTCTCTGTTCACTGTCTCCAAGACGCTGCACATTACATCAGAGCTAGATGGCCGTGGAACCACTGTATTCAAGGTGATTACTGCCCCCGACGGGCGAACAACCGATGAAGCGACGGAGGCGGGGGAGGAAACCGCGATCCCAGAAGCAGTGGTGATTAAGTTTTCATGGCAATCGACCTCGCAAGCCTTGGAGATTGCTTTATTCCGTCGCGCTCAGGAGTTCAATGTTGAAGGAATAGCAACACTTTATAGGTACAGTTCTCCGCGAAAACTTTCAGACGGGCATCGAACACAACTCGGTCTGAAGGTTGGTATTGATTATGTCGACCGAGAATTGCACGTTCAAGTGACAGGTCCAGTTTGCATCCCACTGTATCGAGTGGTTGATGAAGATGATTTCGCGGCTGCATTCAAATCCTTGATTTCCGGTAATAGTAGCCAACTGGATCCCAATTCAGCACGCTGACGGTTTATTTTAGCACACCATAGCTTGTATAAGAAAGCAGGCATTCTCCATCGGGACATTAGCATCAATAACCTGATGGTGGATGAGACCAACCCTCAACATGGCGTCCTAATTGACTTGGATCTCGCTATCCAAGTTCGAGACGGGGAAAAAGTGTCGGGGGTCAGGCCATCCATTGTTGGGACTTACCCTTTCCTTGCTCTCGATTTCTTCCGGGACGAACCCCCGGCGCAGAGATGGTACCGTCACGATCTAGAATCCTTCCTCTACGTTCTGACCTGGATTCTATCCCGCTTTGACGAGAATGGAAATGAAGTCCAGACTGCCGCGTTCGATAATTGGGTATTCCGCGGAAAGGAATTTATATTTTTGGCAAAGCGCGGGTTCTTAAGAGAAGCGGAACAATTCAGACCTGTTCGTTTCAGTAGACTACAAAAGAGCTGGATGGTTGGACTGGGAGCCCTGTTTGATGGTGGCTATGATCTCAGAGCGAAATGCATTGCTGGCTCTGCCCCTTTTGACGATGAGACGCTCGGAGGGTTCGTTACATTCGAGACCGTCATGAAGCAACTCCGGAAACCTCTTCCCGAGTCTAACGTCGGCACCACGATTCAGCTCGTGCCAGGGACGATGATGTCTTTCAATATCCCAGAAGGACCGCCCCCTGCGCACCCCGAAACTGAAATAGCCGACCATACAGAAACCGATTAACACCATGAGAAGTCTACGTTCAACTCGATGATGAGCTCTTGCATCCAAGGATCTGACGAATGTGAACAATGCTTTAGCGAGGCTCTCAGCTCCCAAGGCGAAGAGGATCATCGAATTGTTGCAGTTTTCAGAGATCCTACGGCTCGAAGATAGCACTCACGACGAGTGATAGGTGGATTATCTGTTCATGATCTCTGATTCAAGAGGAAGCTATTCAATGTCGAGGTGCTTCGTTTTGCAATCCCTACAATCAAAATACTAGTTTGGCACACTCTAATACAACATGTTATATATACTAGTTGGCCCACAAGTAGGTTACGTAGCTGGACATTGTACGTCAGGTATTGAGAGGCCCGACGCTTTCGTCAGCGCAAGATACTTCCGGAAAACATGGTACCACATGAGCCCGTCCGCCAGGGCCTTGGATAGGGCCTGTCTCTCTTGTCTCTCTTGTTCTTCTTCTGGAGTGTTGGACTGCTTCTGTCCTTTCTGCTCCTGTTCTACGGAGACTAGAGTGCCGGTTTGCTCCGGTGCATCTTCTCTCCGCTGTGCACGATAATGGTCATCGAATAAACATCTCAAACCTTGCATTTTCGGTCGACAATGCTCCAACCCTTTTGAAATTGGAACGGAGTCAAAGACCTCACTTGCCAAAAACCCCCTTTTCCATGTGAGGATGTCCTCCCACGAACCAGCGTGCCAACCCTGATACTTTCTTTTCTGGCCCGATGGCAGCTCCTTGTAAACAACGCGACCTTCTTTCTCTTCGTAATGCGTCATGATCCACCAGAAAGACCAGAAAAACGACTCAAGATCGTGTCGATATTGGGCCGGGGGTGGTTGATCCTTAGCAAGCTCGATAGCCAAAAATGGTGTGATGACTGTGCGGTGAGTTGGGTCGTTTCCCGGCCCCCTGTCTCCTACACGAGCCGCGAAGTCAAAATCGATGAGATACGGCTTAAGGCTTTCTCCATCTAGATGGCTGCATTTCTGATTATAGCAACCCGGATTTTTGCATTCCCAGAACATCAGATTTTCAGGGTGGATGTCTCGGTGAAGTAATTTAGCGTCCTTGAACACCTGGTAATGGGCTATGCACAACGACACGGATCAGCACGTCGATAACACTGCACAGTACGTCGTTGAACCTACTGTCAACAAGGGAAATAAATGCGGACGGGAGCTTGTCGAAGCGCAGAGTAGTGATGGGTTCAAGTCTCGGACGTAGAACGATGGCTCGAAGAACTCGGTCGTCGAACTCAAGGTCCTTTCCTAGTAGCTTTTGAATCTTGCCATGTGGTCCCGAGGAAAGTTGGTCAAGATCCGCACTCTCGTACATATTTGGGACGAGTTTGACCCCGGACTTCTTCAGAACCCTCAGGAATTCGACTTCAGATTTGCGGGCCGCCAGCTGCCAAGATAATTTTAACACAAGGCCATCCTTGTGTGTTACTGCGTTCCCAGCTCGGTACTCGTCCACGTTCCACACCATAGTACCTGAGGATCACCTGGTGCCTCAGTTTCCAAGTTTTTCAATTGGAATGTTGTACTCTGAAACGTACCTCGGCCCCTGAAGCACCTCCCTTTGCTGAGCTTCTCACGGTCGATGACATACGTTGCTCTCAGGCTGTCCGCCTTGATTTGGGCTCTATTGGCACGGAGGAGAAAACCGGAATACCTGTCAGCTTGGTATGATTTGCGTCTCAGTGGAGGGGTAATGTGTGGCTCAAACCCGAGATCTCGAGGAGTTGCATGCCCTAGCATCAGCAGAAGAATGAACAGGCCTTCGAAGTCAATCCCGAAGCTGACGCGTTGGGTCCCGAAGGAACCAGATCTGTTGAAATACCATAACTCCATGTTATTTCCCTCAATGAAGAGCCCAAGAACGTGTCGCTTAAGGCCCCTAGCTGAAAACACCTCCACGGCGTATGCAGCCAACTGTTCCTGGTCCGCTAGGCGCTCGCTTTCTGAATACTCGGCAGTTGTCAAGAGATGTGATTCCCAATACGAAATGGTGTTGCAATGGCGCTCGGATGGAACGTGATTCGCCGGCCTAACACTAGTGGTACATATACGCTGTTGTGATCCGTTCAGTTGCATTGGAGCTCGATCCCACGCACTGTCCATGGTGGTTCCTCCGTTGTTTGGATCGTCCACGTCCATGGGAATAGGTTTGTCTAGCTTCGGACGTTTTGACGGCCTAGGTTCGGTTTGCGCAACCTGAACTGGATCAGCGCTTGCATTCTTGGACGATCTCTTGAATTCAAAGGGGATTAAGACCTGCATAAGATCCTTTTAACATTAAAAATCATTTCCTGAGAAGCCATACCTGGGACCAATAGACGTCGCATGAATCAGCCCTCCGGGTTGGCCATATCATGCAAATATCTGGTCTGATGTGAACCGGCATACGGTTGAGTGTGATTCGGATCTTCCTGTTTGTGACTCACTTTCGAATAGGGTCACCCTTGGAAGGGTCATCGTTCCCGACTTTCTGAGCATGAGTATCCACAAAGCGAAAGGGCAATCCAGCGAAGTCGAACAACAAATTTCCCATGTTCCGGAAAGGCTTATACAGAGTCTCTTCGATATGTAGAGTTCGATTATATTCGTCAATGTGAACTTTAATTGTGTTCCAGAGCTCCGATTTCTTGAGTCGACCAAAGACGTCGGATGCCTCTTTTGAGTCCCCGAACAAGTCCGTGACCATCCCCAGAAAATCGATGTCGCGTACCGAGTTCCTAAAATCTTCCCTATTTGGTTTTCAGCTGGTGGAACAATGGGCGGTGAACGAAGGACAAACCTGATGTGCATGTTCTCCGCTTTGTGGGTAGCATCGGCAGGGTGCGTGAACATCGTGAGGCTTGGCATTCCTGTGGTACAAACTGATTCTTGGTCTAGAACTACACTCTAAAATTAGTAGCCATTGTTTTGTACAAGCCGTGGCTCACCAGCGTTGCGTTTCCGATTGGGTGGGACTTGAGGGGCTGGCATTGCTCAAATTCAAAACACTTGGAACGATTTCTGAGCTATGGCAACCTTGGGGACAAGGCCTTTTAACCAGCTACTCTAGCTGGACCGGTACCTGATTTAGTTTGTTTGGTCCGTCACCATAAATGTTGCATAAAGGACTATCAGAAGGGGCAAAGTGGATGTGAAGATTCCTTCATTGAGTATTTTTACATTAGCTGGGTGTCGCAATGCCCGTGAGTTCGAAGGAATAATCAATTGTGGATCAGAAACCGAGACTAACGTTCACCCACCGAGGTTCCAACGTCAGGACTGGTCAAACCAATAAGAAACACACAGTGTGGGTTGTGACTACGTTAGGCAAAGATCTGCCACTTTCTGTCGCTCATGCCATTTGGGGCATGCGATATAAATCCCTTGTTTGGCTGAGCATCGAGAAAACAGGAAGCTGCTTGTAGAGAAGGTGACGTCTTTTGTTCTAACTGTCTGAAATGTTCCATTCATGTCAAGACAACTGGCCCCATTTGCACCAACGCACCATTTGCTCATCGTTATCCAATTTCCGTTCAGCGTGTCACCACGTGGACCCAAGAAACCGTGCAAAGATCAAGGGCATAGCATTAAATCGCTCAAGCCTCAGCAATTGGTTCAACGGGAAAATCATGGGTACTGCCACACGGTCTGTCAGCAATTGGACCAATATGAGCAAAGTCGGAGTATGCCATCGCTAGCGGCTAGATCGTGCGTCAAAAGAGGCTCAGATTTTCAAGCTTCATGTCAAACTTAGCCATGAAGGCAAATTAGCCCGAGAACTCGTGTGCATTCCATAATTCAAAGAATATACGATACGTAAGTCTAATGCTTCGAGTCGAGACAAATCGTGAGTTGAGATACGTACCGGTCAGTGATGGTCTTGAGAATATGGAAACGCGGAGGTCAGGTCGGAGACGCGGGCACGCCGACTCGCTAATCTGGGTACGCAAAGCCGAATTAGTACCCATAGACCTGGGTGCAAAAAACTACCAGTAACTTACCAAAGAAGTCATTGGCTCCGCTAGTGAAGTTGGGTCCCGCTAACACGGGTGATTCAGACCCGGGTCGTGCCGACAAGTCGAATAATCTGTTTGCTTGAATATTCCTGAAACAGGCATCCTGTCGACGCCGTCAGGTCACTTGGGTGCAATGGAACAAGAAGTGGAGGTCAACATTTGGCTCGTCTTGCGCGAAACGCTCGAGCGGACCACTGTTCAATCAAACGATGATCCAAAACTTCACATTGCCCCGAGAGCACCCTTTAATCTGCATAGTGTATTTTCACAGAATTGGGACTGCTGTATCCGCTCTCAGAAAGTGGCAGTAGTGGGCAGGGCCCTAGCCTCTACGATAATGGTGTGTCCACAAGCCTGTGACTCTCAGTGATCGACTAGCCTGTAGCCCCCATTCATGAGTGCGAATTAAGTCAGCTATGCTGCGCTCAACTTGCTATAGAACTTATGGTAACAGGACCATTACTCCGTCTAATACTGAAGAACTAGTCCGTAATTGTGGATGCTAATTCGGCATGTATATGGAGGGGAGGAGATTGAGGTTGGGCGTATGGCCACTGCTTTGGCGCTCTGGCCAACAGGTGGGCTACTTATTCCGAGGGAGCCCGGTGTTGCCTTGTAGCGATGGGAGCCTTCCCAGGCACTAGCCGATTCTATGATCACCGTACCGGATGTTCACTATATACGCATAATATAGTAAGAAGCTGATTTGTCGAAAATCAACGTGCACCGCGCTTACCTGTACTTATTGCGATCACAGGCCGTCCACATTCTCGTTGTGTCACGCGTATGCATTCGGGTTTTGTGCCGTGTGAGAACGAAGCAAGGGCTTAGCTTAACTGGGGATGATTCGCCTATTGACCTACAAGGGTTGCGAAGATTTCAATGAAACGAAACGCTGGGTTCCTAAAAGGCAAACGAAATGAGCTCATTGTACGGCGTGCAGCTCGCCGTAGATCGATGAGTTCGATGTCAACAGCACCGGCCACTCCAATTGGCACTGTCTTGTTTTCAAGCTGCCTTTGAGCTATCGATTGAAGGACCGGGGGGACGAAGTCAACACGTTTGTATAAAGAGGATTTGCCAAGGGTCCAACCCAACCCGTGCCAGTGGTTCACTGTTTTCCGAGTCGGGAGTACCAGGGATGGAGCATCATGCTGGTTCCCTGGGAGAACACAACGTGGGTGTCATGGGCGAAAGAAAGGTGGTAGAAACGACTCAAACACTTCCTTTTCATCTGACCCAAACAAGACTTATCTGGTACGATCTGCCAATAGAATCGAATTGGTAGAGCATGGAACCAGTTTCCCAAAAGGCGGTCCTGTTAGAATAACACTCCGACGAGTCTCATGGGATCACGGAAAAGGCTCAGTGGCGGTTGCTTTGGAATTTAGGATTACCTTGGGAGATTGAAAGGCGCTCAGGCCACGCAAGGGCAATAAAAGTCTTCAGAGCGGGAGAATACGAGACCAGGAAATACTCGATTGAGCAAGTTTTAACGTCCATGGTATACCAGCGCCATCTTAACGGTTCTCAACCTCGACTTTTCGATGGCGATAGGTGCGAGTGCGGAACAATGATTCTTTGCCTCGCAGATCCGAATGCTGGAGGGAAACCGAGACAGTATGGGAGAGTCTGTGTGAGTAGTGAAGTACTCCTACTGTTCTCCGCCGAAGCATATGGGCCACAGTATTGATAACTAATTATGATGCCCGACTGTAGTGCGCTTTCAAAGCCCAGTGTTTCAGTCTCGTAATCAAGGGCGAACCTACAGAGGACGAGAAGAGGATCCTGAAAGAAAACGCAGCTGCGAGACAAGCTAATAAGGCCACTTGTCCGCATGCACGGCCTGGATGTACGAAGGAAGGCAACCGACAATGCCCCTACGATGCATGCAAGACCTGCTGCGGCAAGCTGAAGAAACTCTGCCTGGCTCATGGAAAGTGTAAGTTATGAGTCGGAGGGTTGCTCTAACGATATGGCCCCAGCTGAACCATTGCCTCAGACAACCAAGCTTCTCCGGGCTGGAAAGCGGAGGGGCTGAGCGATGGCCTTCCTAGTCAAATTTGGTATGTCATTGGCCAGCAGATAGGTTCGGGGGGGTTTGCAGAAATCTACCATGGTAGATGGGGGCTTAAAGAGGTTCGCAACTCGTACAATACACACGTGGGGACAAGCTCAACGGACGCAATTATGACAGGTTGCGATCAAGAAACCCATACCGCAAGATTCGCAGGTAAGAATTAACGCTATCCAATGCACAGTGTTGAGCTGATTGTAAGGCCAGTAGACCCCTAAAGTAAGATCACTTCTCATGATCCAAATCTGATATCAAGCGACAATCTCGACAATAGCGTATCGAGAATGAGTTGGATGTCTGGAAAGAAGTGCAACATCCCAAACTTGTACCCCTCTTAGCAACTATCGACGGCAGTGGGCTTGCGTCTATGGTGACGCCATTTTACAGGAATGGGAACTTGGGGGAATATTTGTCGCAAACGGAAGTCGGATTAGAACATCGCTATCGCCTGGTAAGCGGCATGATTCAACCCAAGTTCCAATGGAATATTGAGCCAACATGCGATCCGTTCATCCCTCTAGCTGGCTGACGTGGCTGAAGGACTCAAGTACTTGCACTGTACAAAGAATGGCACGGCTCACGGCGATCTCTCGATGGTATTGGCTTCCATGGCTTGACATGAATGTTCTGCTCACCACGTCATCCAGGGGAATATTCTGGTGGCTGATGATGGATGTGCCCTATTGACGGATTTTGGTTTGGCTCTCCCTCCTGGAGGGAGGACTGGCTATTCCACGTCTGGCAACGAACATGGGTGCACTGCGTACAAAGCACCAGAGTGTTTCGAACCAGCAGAACCCCAAGAAGCAAAAGCAGCAGGATTGAAGGCACGCACTCCCGCCAGCGACATGTGGGCGTTTGGCATAATCATCGTTCAGGTAAGCCATAATTGCTATCCCTAACCAAACCTCAGATATAGCCCGTTTCACTTAGGTGCTCGGTAATCAATCACCATGGGAAGGAGCGAAACCAGCAGCTATATTCACAAAGATTGAGAAAGGCCTGAAACCATTCACTGATGCTGCAATCGATCGCTGTCAAATGGCAACCAAGCTGAAAAACCAAGTACGTGCATGTTTCAATAGGGACCCCAAGGAACGGCCCATAATTAGTGAGCTGCTCCATGAGCTGAAGGCTATCTAGCGGCCTACTGGGCAGGAAAGTCCTCCGGGACGATATGGACGCTTAGCGCCCGATGTATGTTACCACCCAGTCACCGTGATATCTTACAACCCTCGTTGTTGGTCAGAGTGTGATCGCCTCAAGTTGAACTAGAGTCTCATCAAGCTGATCGTCGATTGTGGAAGTTGTTGAGGACTTCCAAATCTTTCCAAGCTCTTTCATAACCTCACTATGCGAGAGATCGGGCCTAGATGCTTTAAAGGGCTGAAGTCGTTCCTTCAGGAAAGCTGCCAGAGCCAAAGTTGAATTCATGAAGATGGCAGAGGCGAGTACTCACCAGCCCAGCCGGTTGATCTAGTATCACCAAACAGAGCTTTAAGCTCTCCTTTGCAAACACCACAACGTTGTGTAGAGGTATCGATAGATTTGCTATGACGGCCATATCTGAAATAACACGATAAGTCCGTATCATCACCCTACGTACAAAAGTCACTCACATTTGGTTGCAGGCTATGCATTTCCACTCATATTTGTAGACAATTTGATACGAGTGCCTGCTCTGGAGTTCAAAGACAGGCATGAGTGGGCTTGTGGAGTGGGAGGGGGATCCCACCAACCGTTATATGAATGTCCTTCCGAGCCCTCATTACCCGCTTTGCCCACGCATTAAATGGACGGCCATGTCCCCCATCTTTCGCCTCATCAATAAGCCACACAGCCAAGTGACACATCTCATGGGATAGCGTGTTGCGGATACGTTCTGTATGAGAAGTTAGACGGGTACAGTGTTGGGAGGGATGCCTAACAACCTTCGGAGTCCACCACTTTTGTGGCTAATTCGATAAAGACTTTCCTTTGGGATGGCGTGCTGTCGCTCCCATGTATTGATCTGTAGACGGCCGTCAACTCTTAAATTTTGATCAGATGCGTCAATTTACCTTTTGATCACAGCGCGCCCTGCCGTTGTCATCAAAGTTTTGCTCCAGATGATCTCGCAACATTTATGGTCCGACGAGAAGCTGCCCGAATGACAACCCTGAGGCAAATTGTTTCCAAATACCTGATGGTTGAGCGAATTATACAGATTAAGCGCATATTCTTGAAGCTCAGTTGCGTGCCTTCGTTTGGAATGCATGACGATATTGGGCCTGGCAAGTGCAGTCGTCTTCGGAGTCGGAGTCGCAGGAAGGCGGGGCATGTTCCCATCCTTCAAAAGCAAAGGTTTTGGTTTGTTGGGTAGTCCATAGGAGGTCGAAGCAGTGAGCCTCAACCTGTTTTCACTATCGTCCTTGATACCAGTGTGAGTCGGGGTTGATGTACACTCGAAATCTGATTCCTCATCAGACGAAATCGTGACTATTTCCCCACCATCTACGATCGACCAAGTCGACATCCGTTTTCCGGGACGTTTACGAGGCGAGCGATGAGACAGAAGCTGATCTACCTCTAAGGCATCTTCCTCGTCGCTGTCAAGGGCAACGACAAAGGATCCATGTCCATCCGTAGGCGGTACAGTAGATGAGCCAAAGTCACGTAATACAGAAGGATCTTCTGTATCTGGAGTTGATTTAGCCTCACGACAAGAGAAAGGGCGACGAAAACCATTTGGGAGGTTTCTGCAATCCTGACGATGAGCTTTATTGAGGATAGTAATGTTTTGAAACGCACAAAGCAAGAACGCCGGCTCCTGAAGAATATTCCGAGGGCTCGCTATCGGAATAGTGCGATAGGTTCTCCTTGGAAAAAATCACAGATCCACTCCAAGAATTTTGATACTGATCATCGACTATTCCATTCCGCTCTGCGCCAGAACGGGAATCGGATAAACGATGCCTATTCGTGAAATTATGAGGAAGCACATGCATAAATATATGAATTAGATTACCCTGGAGGCTTGTCTTCTGATGAATCATCTGACGATATGACGGCTACTCCTCTGGCTGCCTTACGGGTCAACGAGTGCAGCCTGGATGGCTCAGAATCAGAGCTAGTAGATATTTCCAACAATGACGCAGACAACTTGTCCCCCCTTTCGGAGCAACCAGACGGAGCAGCGGCAGGTGGCTCAGGATGAAGTGGTTCAATCCCAGACCCCACATGTCGGTCGTTTGGACATGACGTTCGTGAATTGACATGATCGTATGAGGGGGATTGAGAAGTAGCGCAGGCTGATGGAGCGAAAGGGGTCAATGGGATGGAAGGGGAAGAACGGGATTCGGGACACCTGTCCGCCTGGCATCCCAATCTGTCTGAATTCTTAGGTCTAACAGCGGTGTGTGCAACAGTCTTCTGGAGGGGGGACACAGTTGTCATCTCGACTCCAGAAACCTCTCCAGCAGGTGGTGCACGAGAATATTTAGTCTCACGGGTGGCTGGGGTGGCTGGAATTCTGGAGGAACGGAAATGCAGCAACCATACTGAGTGGAAGAAGAGCATTGTTCGACTTACCCCGTATTGATTCCAACACGCACGGGAGAAAGAATCTCGAGAACATTCCGGTCTAGGTCACTGTCTGAATCATTCTGTCCTGAAAGGATGTCATCGGGAGTGCGATTCAACTTATTCGAGTCAGGTTTGACCGGCTTAAGAGGGCTCCTGCGTTGCTGAAGATTTTCGTACCATTCAGTTGACTGGTTCGGATGTAACTTCCTTCTAGCTCTCCGCCTGGGTGTCTCCATGCAATAAAGCAAAACCAACTTGGGTTTGGAAAATGAAGAAAACGCGTCCGCGGTGTTATTGACCCTTGTTGTTGCGCGTTCCGACAACATAAACAACTACAAATAATCAAACCCCCGCCTGTTGGCATAGTTCACTCGCCTCACCAGCCACTTGACGAGGCCCTTTCCGATGCTTTCCTTTAGTTAAGGGGCTCAACAACTGGACCCATTGAGCTGGCTTGGGCAGCGGTACTTTAATCGAACTGGATTGCTGCAGGCTCCGCCACCGACTCGTCGCTTGCAATGATTGTGTGCGTTGAGACCATGGAGTCTCCAGAAACAGAAAGGCGGAGGTCCATGTGGATTATCAGGAAAAGGGAGGGCTCCTCAACTTTTTGTGTCACACAAGATAGTCATTGGATCTAGCCTTTCCACATGTCATCGCGGGGAATGACCACCAATGCAAACCTGACCCGCAGCTCAGGTCTACCTTCATCAGATATCTGCTCTCACATACATCCATGCCACTTTCCCGGAGGACCGACTGTTCTCTGGAGCCCACTAAAAGCCCCCTAGTCCTAGTAAGGATACATGAAGAAGCAAGTGTGTTACTAAATCCGACGCAGGCTCGGTGGTCTGAATCTTTTCTCAAAAGCATGAGAATCGTCTCTTAGGACGTCGCTTGGCGTGTGGTCAGTACAGGCCCCCTACATAGCATCAAGTCGCGAAGTCCCATAGTAAAGCATTGCTTCTCAGTGGAAGAACCCAGGGCATTTAAACCTATCGAAAGGAAATTCATCTTGCGCATAGTTTAGGCTTAAGGATAAGCGAATCGCAGTGTGTGTTGGCATGCAAGTCATGGCGCCGGCCCGGCAGCATGCATCCACACGCTGTGCTAGCACCCAGCATCCCACGAATTCGATATCACCTCCCCGACGCGTCTGGGTGTCCATATATTCATATCATAGCCTCGATGCACCATAAATGCCCCTTAGCTGGCAGTAGCTTTTACCCTCACCTCAGCCCTTCATTATAACGCGAGTGTAGCCGCTCAGCGCTACATGGATATCGGGCCAGCCACAACACCGGAGACTTGGTGCGGAAACCCTACCGGGGGCACCTAAGTTCGGCACCAAAATATTGATAGGCGTGCCCACATTGAGATTTCTGTCCATGCCACTGATGGCTCTCGTTGCTTCAAGCCGTCTACCTAATTAAGAACCCGGACGCTTGTCCATCCCAACGGAACGGACTTATACACCGTTTGATTCCCCAGCGATGGCGATCCTTGTTGTACTGACAGCGACAACATGATCATGGATGAGGAAAGGTATGATCAATATATAACAATGCGTCTGATTGGTAAGGGTAGGCATAATTAGAAGCACTCCAATCGTGAGTGGATCAGCGGCAAGACCACACGTCCACAGTCCGGGAAGCAGATCGGATAATTCTCTAGCTAAAGGACGCTTACACGCCACTCTGACTTCACGAGCAGCTATTCGCAGCCTTCAGTCATAAAAGGGCTCTGATTCCTTCGTAAGTGATTAGGCCGTCAACAGTCTCTTGATCGAAATCTGGGCGAGGGTTCCGCCTTTGCTGACGCAGGCAATCATTAGCGTCGTTGAATAATTCGCGCAACTTTTGTATATTTGGGTGCAAGGATTCCATTCCAGGGGAAAGGTGGATCGAGTAAGGGTCATCGAGAAAGGCTGCTTTTCTTCGTCTAATAGCCCCAAAAGTCCCCACATACCAATCAACAAAATCGTCTTTGCGCCTGGAAGACGACAACCTTCGGCGCTTTAGGGGACGCCGAAAGTCTCCACCATAATATATTGCAATCCACCAGTACGTCCAGAAGAAGGACTCGAGATCATGCCGATACAAAGCGCGGGGACGATGCTCCGACTCTGTCGTCAGCTCCAATGCTAGGAATGGGGTAATGACGGTCCGATGGGTAGGGGAGAAACCGGGTTCCCGAGCTCCAGCCTCGATTGCGAAGTCAAAATCAATCAGATATGCTTTGTATTGGCCTTTGCCATCCGAAAAGACCTCCTGGACCATGAGATTCTCAGGGTGAATATCTCGATGAAGAAGACGAGACTTAGTGTAAACTTCGTGATGGACTAAGTGAGAGTGAGCGACAAAGATCGACAGGGTGGATATTCTGGGTTAATTGTAACTCACTGTCGACCAGATCACGATATGCCGCCCTGAAGTCTCCAAAGGGAATAGAAGTGATCGGACGTAATCGCGGGCCCAGGACTATTGCTCGAAGGATGCGATTGTCAAAATCGGCTGCTCTCCTCTGCTCCTCCTTTACAAGAGGTTGGACACGGCCATGGGCTCCAGCAGCGAGCGAATCAAGATCATCGTGGTTGAACACCTCGGGCACATTAGTAACCCCTTTTCCCCTGATGAATCTCAGCAGCTCGACCTCCGATCTGCGTCGCGATAGCTGCCAGGAGAGTTTTACGACCATGCCACCAACGACTGTGATGGCTTTGTGCTGTTTGACCTCTTCGACGGCCCAAACCATTGTTCCTGGTAGGACCCAACGAGTTCAGATGACACGTTACTTCCGGGCGACTGAAAATGAGCTTACCACGCCCCTTTATACTTCTTCCTCTATTTATTCTTTCTCCTCTTATAACGTAAGTCTTTCCCTTGATCACAAAGTAAGCTCTGTCTGCAGATCGTAGGAAACCTTCTTTTTCTCCCCGTTTCAGTTTCCGTGTACTATTTGTCACATCACTTGTAGACGGCGGGTGGATGAACGGCTCGAATCCAAGCTCAGCAGGACTAGCATTCCCCAGTATTAACAGAAACATTATAAGATTCCTGAAGTTCTCTCCAAATGGTATAGGAGTGCTCCCGTAGGAGCCTGAACGGTTGAAGTACCACAGCTCAAAGTTTGTGCCTTCTATAAAAAGTCCAAGTACGTGCCGCCTGAGACCGCTTGCGGAAAAGACTTCAACGGCATATCCTGCAAGCTGTGCCCGGTCTGAGAGCGTTTTCCCAGTACTATACGATGCGCTGGCGGAGTGCATAGATGTTGCATACGAGAACCCATGGTTCAAAGGCCTTTCCGGTGTGCCCTCCTTACGCAGCACATCGGCTAGGCGGAAAGGGGTCTTGCTTGCTTGGGTGCTACTAAAGAAGCTATGTCTTAGCCTCTCTCGCGAGTGGTTACGTGTTCTAGTGAGGGAGGACCCGGAGAACGACATGTCCTCGACGGTTATGGCCTTGAGTCTTGGATCCAGATAGTTTTGTACCGATTTCATAGGGGGATCTTCGCATAATTCGGTATCCTCACCATGTTTTTCTGATTTCTTGGACTTCTTGAACTCAACAGGAATCAAGACCTGTTTGAAGCTCAAGTGAGTAAAAGATGACTTTAGTAAAGAACGGATCTGACATGCCTCTGACCAGAATATACGCGGGTTTGGGACCATGGGATTATTGAATGTTTCGGAAGGGATAGTCATCAAGAGGTCTGGTCTGCGAGAAGGAAACTAGGACTAAGTATCGACGTTGCATGTTATGGCTCACAATAGCTCACTTTCTAAAAGGATCGCCAATCGAGGGGTTATCCACTCCGACTTTTGAATCGTGAGCGTCAATGATACGGAATGGCATATCGTTGAATTCGTATAGGAGGTTGGTGAGCGATTGGAATGGTGGGTAGAGGGTCTTCTCGATGTGGGGTGTTTTCTGATAATCGGACATGTGCACTCTAAGCTGCTCCCACTGATGTTCTGTAATCTTATCAAAAGCATCTACCGCATCGATGTGGCCTCGATCCTTGTCGAGAAAGAGAGCTTCAATCAGGCTCCAAAAGTCAATGTTCCCACATTGATTACTAAAGTCTTCTCTGGGCTCTAGGTTTAAGTTGCGGGCATAGATACATCACAGCTCAGGGCGCACTTTAAATGAAGATGTTCTACAGCATAAGTCGCATCTTTGGGATCAGAATGGGAGGAAATATTGAGCATCCCTGTGTTGAAACTCGAGTCCTGATGGAGATCTAGGGGGAAGTTCAGCCGA
Organism: Cantharellus anzutake; assembly: GCF_015039405.1. Taxonomy (NCBI): domain Eukaryota; kingdom Fungi; phylum Basidiomycota; class Agaricomycetes; order Cantharellales; family Hydnaceae; genus Cantharellus; species Cantharellus anzutake. Next base: position 157,436 of record NW_024067069.1, on the reverse strand, counting down.
ACATGACAGCTGTCATCAGCCATTTACGACGGAGAACCGTGCGCGGACGAGAAGGACCTGGGTTAAGTGTTCGGTTTGCCACATCCGCAGACTCCTCGCGAGAACGTTTCTTCTTGCCCGTCATCTTGTCCAGCTCAGTGAACGTGGAGCAATAACTAACAACAAGCTACAGCCTAGAACCTAACGAGATACAGATGTGGTGTCTAGCACGGATGGTACCGACCAAGCGGCGTGTCTAATTCAATGAACATAGCTTCCAATACATATGCACAATGAAAGTACCGCCGTAACGGCGTAGGCATCAGGTGGAAGAGTTATGAAATGGGTTCGGGGTTCGTATCTAGCCAACGGACTCGATTCAGCACTGAAGCACTGCGGGAAAAGTATTTTAGGATCTTGTAAACATGAACACACAGCGACCAAGTTGAATAGGAAGTAGCCCCTTTGTTGCACGATAAAAGGCCTGTTGTACCCAAACCAGTGGTTGTCGTGGAATCACGCGAGATGGGTGAATGTCCGATGGAAATGAGATCGCCGCACAGTTGGGAGAGAACAAGGACTAGAGCTGCGCGCACAGAATGATCCGGCTGAAAAAAAAATAACTGTGGTAATAATGATCGAGATTCAGACCTGATAGACTTAATATGGCAAGATCCGCACGACGGAACCAGTGCTGGTGACTCGAGCAGAGACAAAGGAAGATAACGCTCCCCAGACTGGATAATTGGACGATATCGAGCCTGAAAGGGGGAGTATCGTACGCAAATGCACAGAGATACAAACCATATTCGGTAAACCCCGCAATTGTCACACGTGTTGTGAGGTCAGCACAAAAAGACATAGGTCGCTCACCTTTGTTTGTGCAAGAGTATCTTTTGAAATATAATGAAAACCACGCAGTGATTGTCTCATTTCATTCTCCCTCAAAGGTATCTTTAATATACACGCGCCATGCTCTGCAACACTACGACTGAAATTGCCAGCATTTTGAGCTAGGCCCAATCGGCACTGTGAAGCGAGTTTACGACCTGGAACTCCATGTGGAGGTGAGGATACATATGAAGCGAACAACATCTAGAGTCCGCTAGCCGCACGCCCAGGGTCTACCGCTATTTGCGTATGCATTGAAGCGATGGATGAAATTTCATGTGTGAAATAGTAGGTAGTTCATCATGGAGTCTGCCAGCCAGACGAAGTCTCGGTTTTAGCGCGTTTGTAAAAGGGGCTACCATAGAATAACAAACGACGGGGGGTAGCCACACACGTGGTCTAAGGGGAAGCTGTGAAGTCCAGAACTCGCAAACCCTCAGCGGCGGCGATGCAAAGCGCCTCATGTCCGATTGCACGGATGGGTCATGAGGGACTTCTAGAAGAACTGATGAGATCCCGATTGGCACTACCGCTATCATTGATGAGACCTTTGCTATCAGAATCCATCACCAGGAGCTCAGGCAGCACGGGGTTTGGGCGCGCCAAAGTACAAAAGGCTAGGCCTAGGACGCTCCCGGGTGACGCTCGGGCATAGACGCTGACTGTACGCAAATGGGGGTACGACGCGGCTATCACGACTGAAGGGCGTCTGGAACAACACGGGCGCTATATATATCACATCAACCGATTGAACTGACTCGCACTACGTACGTGCCTGCACCAGGGTTTCCCCTTTCACAAGGTCCCTATTTGAGGTGACCGCCGTTAGTCGGCTGTGGCATAACACGCAGCCACGCAATCTATTCTAGGGGATCTGGAAGAATCGATTTGGTGTAATACTCAAACTAAGCCGGCCGAAGCCAAAAGTCGCAGCTCTTTCACAATTCGCTTGACCTGAGAACGAATGGGTCCTCATGGCGTTGGGTTCTTCTAGTAAACCAAGAGTCCCTTCTGACGTCTTGTCCGTGTCAATTACCACTTTCGTGAGGCTTAACTCCTCGTGGTAATTCCAACCAAGCGTTCAAAGCGACGCCTAATTAGCCAATTGCTTGTATGGCAGGTGTGACCCCCAATCGGGGGAGAGATCGTAGCCATCGGGTGTTCTGCGGATGGGCACTCGCGACGAACCCACAGACTTGGGATGAAAGGTCACAATAAGCTTGATAAGTCAAAACGGGAAATTTGCGGTGATAGTAGTGCCCAATGGAAACATCCTGCTTCCAGGAATGATGGTGGGATATGGGGGTTGATGAGGGATTGAACTGAGCGGGGTATCGAAGTGTAAATAGAAAGCTCCAATGTTCATGCAGCCCTGGTAAGGGCGATAACCATACAGTATTGGATTTACAGAGGAGCTCAGGTCGCATGTTTACAGTTGAGCGGAGAGTGCCGGGGTGACGTTTGGTGTCAAAACTGACAGTGACATTCTGAACTGGGAGTCACTTCCGAGTTCATCACAAACGGCCCGCGCGCCTTTGTTGGCGCCCACAACAGCAACGCGAGCAATGTCAATGATTGTTCATGATCTGGAACAAAAGGAAGCGCAGGCACCAAATTTGTAGTCTAGAGTCTTGATGTTGATGAAGGAGTGAACTCGTACACAAACTTCGGAATTCTCCGTACACCGTTCGCGATGTTCTCGACGACGAAATATCTGTTGTTCCACTATGCATTCTGCGCTGGGGAGGCTCGCAGAGGGTCTTCTGCTATAGTTTTGAAGTAGTACTTTGGAATTGGTGTCCAGGTTTGAACGAACAACGTGCTGCGTTGAAGATGGTTGTTTTAGTTCAGTTGTTGTGTTTGGTGTCAGTTCAACCCTTCATCATGAAGCCTCCTGAGACAGCGCCCGCACTATATCTAGGAAGGGAATAGTCCCAGTTGAGGTCCTCACTAGATTCCCTTCATCGACACCATCGACAATGCCTTTGGGTCTCCTCACTCAACCCTCCTCTGTTCGCCGTTCTGTCAAGAAGGGTAGTAACAAGGAGAATAGTAAGGCTTCCAACAAAAAACCTGCTTCCGCAGGCACTCGCCGAAGACGGGCACGCCCTACCAGTAGAGCAAAAATCTCCAAGTCCACGGCCGCCGCCGCCGCCGAACATGCTGCTGAACGGGCTGTACGTAGGGGGTCTCATGTCACTATTGTTACCAGCGCTCCCGCGCAGTCGTCCAAGGAGCCAGAGCCTCCGAATACGATCGCGTACAATTTCCCCCGTCAACTTCCTCGATTTGGCATTCCACGTGTCCGTGATGAGGCAATCACTGCTGTAGACCCAAAGCTTCAGGGAATACCCCTCGAGTATCTTCACCACAGTTTAAAAGGGATGGAACCTTTGTACGTGTTCGTAGCGTTGTTTCCTGTTTCATCCACATTGTTCTAAGTAGCTTTGTCACCCATGTCTAGACTCCAACAGGGACTGGCTGCCATTTCTTGCGATCCAACACTCGAGGGACGCCGAGATCTCCCCGATGAATTAACCCTCCTTGTTCGTCCGGACTTCAAGTCCGGTCGCCTGCCAACTCACATATTCGTTGCGATGGATATGGATGGCAAGCGGGGAACAATGTTTCCCTTCCATGATCTTGTTCTTGCTACACATTGCGCCTCACTCCCACCCCTTCCGTATCCCCCGGACTCAACCGCTCCTAAGACTGAGGTTCGCGCTAACAGCTCCGTCACCATAACTCTCCCTGTTGTCCCTATCCGACTTCCCAACCCTAGCTTGTTCAAGCCAATATACGATTACCTTTACACCAAGAATGGTGGTCGTCTGTTAAGTGTGCTGATTCCCCTTCCCCCCTCCGCCATGCCACGTCGTGATAGTGCAGCGTCGTCTGGCACACCGCCTTCCTCAGAGTTTACTACCCTCGTGTCCTCGGCTCTCGCCCACACGTTCACCATCCAGATGCTCGTGGAACAGGCAAGGAGCATCCATGGTCTGTGGAAAAATGTCGTGGCACTTGGAATCACGGATCCTGGGCTGTGGGGTGTAATGGACTTTGCATGGGGTGTGCTTTTGAATGCGATGACATTAGCAAGTGAGGCCACACGGTGATACTTGGCCTAAAAAAGGCACGCGACGCAACGTAACCATCTAAAAGGATCCTGCTGTGTGAAACCAACCCATCGCCACGTTTTCGTGATTACCCTTCCCCATTCATCATCATTCGCTACGGATCCTCCTACTTGATGGATCGTATGCAATTGTACCATTAGCTGGCTCTCTCGGACTCTTTCCCCGCGACTCACATCCCCGACGTCAAACCTTCACCGTTGTTGAACGTACTCCTTGTCGACATAATGCTCTCTTTGGCCCCTCCTCTTTTGGACTTCTTGCAATCTTCACACTTATGACATAGCTTGCTTTTTTTGCATTCGAATTACACAAGATAGTAGAATATGTTGCATCACTCTAATGGCCTATGGCTCTAGTTTATCCCATGTTATTCATGCGTTTTACTTTTACTTGCCATATCCTGTGCGAAAATGAGAACGAACGCTTCATCAAATGATGCCTTGCAGCCCGCCTCATCAGAGCTCAGCAAGACCCGTTCAGGTTCTAATGTGTAGTTATTAATGAGCGTAAAGTCATAGAGATGTTCCGTAAAGCGTCTGACTCATCGTATCAGTCACGTGGGGCTCCGATTAATCAGACTCAGAAACTGAATCCGTTATCTTCGAGTCAATATTTAGTGCCCAACTCTGTTACGCTTGTCCCCCTTACCATTCTTCCCCTTCCTCTCTATCTCCCTCGTGTGCATTCTCTGCTCGATTTTCGCTTGTTTCTCGCTGGAAACTCGACATGATGCACTGTATGTGAAAGCATGCACAATCTCTGAGTCATCGGAATGCATTTCTAACTCGCTGTTCCCCCCCCCCCCTCTGTTTCAATAGATGAATATCACGGAAAACTGGGGCAGGGGACCTATGCTACCGTTTTTAAGGTGAAGCGAACGTGATGCAATCACACGCTCTTTATGATATCGAGTGGTCCGCTGAATCCATCATATGCTGGTGCAACGCAATTCTTTACGCGTTTTCTGGGGTTCTCGATGTGTCTTCAGGGTCGCAATCCTGTCACGAACACCTACGTCGCGCTAAAAGAGATCATTATCGACAAAGAGGAGGGAACTCCATCGACCGCGATTCGCGAGATTTCTCTCATGAAAGAGCTTCGCCACCCTAACATTGTCTCTCTGCTTGACGTGATGCACACGGAAAAGAAGCTCACGCTCGTCTTCGAATTTTGCGACATGGACCTCAAGAGGTTCATTGATTCTCATCGAACGCGTCTTCCTTCCCACCCATCGGGGAAAGTGGAAAGAACAATGGTGAATCCTGATACGGTCATGAGCTTTATGTATCAGCTCGTCAGGGGCGTTGGATTCTGCCACGAGAATAGGGTGCTTCATCGAGATTTGAAGCCTCAGAATATTCTGGTTAGCGGGTCGACATTGAAGCTTGCAGACTTTGGACTTGCAAGGGCATATGGGGTCCCCGTAAACTCATATTCCAGCGAGGTGTGTCTCGTATCCGCACCTCCAGAAGTTTCGGAATCTTTAACGTGCCCCAATTCCTCAAGGTCGTGACGCTCTGGTACCGACCGCTTGATGTCCTGATGGGTTCACTTAGCTACGGTCCCCCCATTGATGTTTGGTCCCTTGGCTGCATCTTTGCGGAGATCATTTCGGGCGTCGCTTTATTCCGCGGTCGCGATAATAACAATCAAATGGAAGTCATCATGAAGATCATGGGCACTCCAGATGGAAAAACCCTTGCGAGCATTCTAACGCAATGCGTGAGTATTTAGTACCATTTTCCGTTGGCGGCCAGGGCAGGTTAATATCTCACATAATCAGCCTGAAATCAAGCCGAAGCCGTTGACACACTACAATAAAATTCCGCTGCGCAGAGTGCTGCCGATGGCAACTCCTCAAGGTATATATATATATGCGACTGTGGACTGTACCTGGGTTGTCCTGACCACCTCTAATCACTTACCCTAGCTATCGATCTTCTTGAGCGCATGCTCCAATACGACCCTTCCAAGCGAGTCACTTGCGAAGAAGCACTCAGGCACCCATACTTTACGCCTCTTACGTCCAATGCATCACTAGATGTCCATAACCCGGCTCCCGAAAGTAAGGCCCTGACCCGTTACTTCCAGCGGATGATACTAAACTTGCTCGTGTTGTTGCAGCACCTGGTCCTCGCAAGCGGCGTAGCTTCGGGTTTCACCGACGCTGACTTCGCGATTGATCCACTGCCACCTGACACCAATTCGTCAACCATGCGCAAGATCCTCTTAATAAACGCTGCAAGACATACCCGACTGTATTCCATTCTCTACGATAAAAAACCACTTTCATTCGCTCAAATTTCGAAAGGCGCATTCTATTCTCAAGCTCATTCGACTTCCTACTCTGATCAGATCCTCATTATCGATTCTCACTTTACCCTCCTATCTGCATATATCCCTCGGTTCTCATCCGAAAAATACAAGTATAATTAAGAATCGAACGGAAGGTCCAGAGACCTTCATAGATTCCAACGAACCCTTCTACTTTCACGCAGTAATCCCTCGAATTCACTTGACCATCTGTGTTTTCTTGTCAATGTTTGTGCTGTATCCATGCTTTGTTGTTATCACAATTCGCTACGAGCTTTTTCGTCTCCAGGCTACGTCCTCGGTGATCAGAGTGCTCCGGTGTTTCAGCTCCCCTGCAACTCGCTTGCGATTCTGGAGAAATCGGCAGCTTTGCGTGAGAATAATTGAACGAATTGAATTTCCCCACTTAATGCAACTTCAGTTTCCTTCTGGGCAACAGCAGCCAAGTTTAGAAACAGCTACGGCTCCTGGTGGGTGAGGCGGTCCCATTCACAATTGGGTGGACCTTTGGGGGAAACCCAATGCGCTCGGCCAAGACTCAGCGTAATATTGGTTTCCCATAATTTCACATCCGGTGATCGGTGTGACTGGTTCCCACTTTTTCCGAGGGTTTAAACAAAAACATCCGTGTCTCTCTTTCTCTCTCTATACCACTCGGGATACCAACTCGTTGCTTTGGACCACACGCACCACACGCACTCCTTTAGACACCTATTAGACTGGTTCCCCACTGGTGGTATTTTGGTATTTAATAAGCTTTTATTGGGCGGCATTAAAAACCGATCGGCCAGGAAACTCCTCCCGCAACACCCCTTGCGCGCGCAATCTTCTATCCTCCTATTTTTTTGTGTTTTCATTTGGGCGGCTCTTCATAGCGTTAGAAATAATATTAAGTCAAAGCACAACCTCTTATACAGCCTTAGAACGTAAGCAAAGTTCCACATCTTTCACTTCTTCTCCCCTCATAATTTGTCCGCGGCGGCACGACTTGCAGTTGTACTGTCACTAGTAACGGCCCCTTCGATAGAACGAGGTTAATTTTGGGTGACACATTGGTCGAAGCAGAAACGAAATCCTACTACTTCGCGCAGGATTGTATGCAAACCCACTACATGATACAGTCGGACGAGAATCCCAACCAGGGCGCTTACCCGCCATTCATATTCCCCTTCTCGTCATCTTCCCTTTTCAACACTTTTCTATCTGCCCCTGATGGGGTCCCACTCCTCGTCATACGTACGTCCGACGCCGAGTCTTCGAGCGCCACGATCGTTGCCCATACCAAGAATCCACATGTTAGGGAGACCGGCGCCATTGCTGGTAATGTAGTTGCGTCTTTGCGGTGGGACAAATGGGATGAGAGTGTCATGTGGGTTGGGGGAAGGTGTGTCAAGTTCGATGGGGTTGTTGGTTCGCTCGTAGAGGAACGGAGTGAAAAGTGAGTGGTTGTGCAAAGTGGGAGGGTTGAAGGATACTCATGGAAATCCGTTGGGGTATTTTAACTTGGTTTCCTGTCGATCCAGGTGTCGGACTTACATCGTTCCCACCCCTGTTGGTGAATGGAGATGGTGGCACTCATCACAGCTGGAGGTACGGTACATTTGGCTATTACGGTTGTTCATGAGGCTTGCCATTTACGTTGATGCTATTTTCTATCTATCCCATTCAACGTCTCAAGTTCTTCGATGCATCGAATCAACTTCTCGTAAAGTACATCCCCCAAATCTCAACCTCATTCCCCTATCTCGAAATTCATCCCAAGGCAACCCAATATCTTGATCTTGTTGTGTGCAGCCTCCTCGTAACCTTGCGCGAGATCGAATCGGAACAATGTCGGGGGCGAAGTACTGCCAGACGCTCACTTGATTTGCGTGAATCGAGGAAATCGCCTGTTGCACGACGGAGACCATGATCTCTATCATGCCAAACATCGGCCGACTAGCGGGTCGGGTGGTGATGGAGTGTAGAATGCATCTCGGCTGGTTTCGTAACGGAAGTCGGCTGAGTTCGATTCATTGACGCATCAATATTGATGGTGCCCCCTTTTTTTCTCTGCTCATCACGGACGGAAACTTCGAGTGCGATGGATCAAAACATTATCTGATTTTTCCAGGACCATTTGGAGTACACATCAATTAATGTAGCGCAGTGGTTGCTCAATACTTAAAAGATTAATTTTCCCCCTTTCTGGTGGCCCTGGTACTTCAAGCTGTGGATTCAGAGTTCACTTTAGCCGCGATCACGGCGCTTAAGTGAGCGAATTGAAAAAATTGAATTAGCATTGATGAATTGAAAAACTTCCAACGCTGAAGCGAACTTCTGGTTTCCAGTAGCTGATGGAACGCAGCAAAGTGGCGGGACGACACGTGCTGGCGTATCTATATGACGTCCGTGCAAGGTAAACTGAAACCTGGCCATCGTCAGGATGTCGCGTGCAGAAGGCGTTGCTCTAGAGTACTATAGATCGTGGCGGGATGAGAAAGGATGAACTTTCGATTCTCCCCCCTCCCATCCTCAACCACCACTTCCAACTCTTTACTTGCACCGCCGTCCCATTTTCTCATCGCGAACGGAATCCTTTTCCTCCCCCATAAATGTAAGCTGGGCACGATTCAGATATCGCCACGTTGTCGACCTTCTCCACTTTCCTTGTTAATTATCCTTTTTAGAGCTTATTTCTACCTCCCTCTTGACTCAAAGTATCACTTCAAAGATGATGCGTCTTCAGTATCGAATCGTCTTGATACTCATACTGAACTCATGGGTGTGCTCTGCGATCCCCGACGTGCAAGCACCATTTCGATCCGTCCGTCAGGTACGTGCCAAAGATCGGTTTTGGGTGTGGAGGCCGTCGCTCAACTTTTCCATCATGCTTCATTCGCGTGTTTCAACTCTTTTCGTCTTTTCCTTAGCGCTTTCGTTGGCCTGCTGCCGCTTCCTCTCGTACAACCACTACAACCACAACGTCCCATTCATCATCTAGAGCAGTAACGACTCCTCCTTCGGATAACAAGAAGACGAGGGATTCGGATGGAGGAACGTATGACCCTTCCGGGACGGACGACCATTGGGATGTTCGTCCTTGGTGGAGATGGGATCATGATCCTTACTCGGATGACTGGCCATTTGGGTATTGGTTCGATCACGCGCCGTGGCCTTGGGCGAGTCCACCCTGGCACAGGATTGTAAGGAGGTATCATGGTGTCGGCGGGAAGGAAAGATGGAAGGATCTGGATGTAGCTGGGAAGCAGAGGGGGCGCTGGACGCTTACTCCCAAGTATGTTCCCCCCTCTGTTTGAGAGAGATCAGAACTGATGTTTGATGCTTTCGGTTTTGTTGTTGATCTGATTTTTAGACTTGACCTAATCGACGGAGAGGGGAACACGATGGTAGCCACGTTCGAGCTACCTGGTCTAAAAAAGGAAGACGTCCACATCGAGATCGACGACCAGAATAAGCTTATCGTCACAGGGGAGAGTCGCCTATCTGAAGAAACGGATAGGGATGGATATATCTTCCGCGAGAGAAGAGTGGGGAGGTTTAAGAGGGTGTTGGACGTTCCACCGGGGACGGAGGTACGTGAAAAGTTTTTTAGTTCTTCTTGTTTTAAATAAGTAACTAAGGTGAAATTTACGTCAGGTGGATGAGATCGGTGCGCACCTGTCAGATGGCGTCCTGACAGTGACGTTCCCGAAGACGTCCCGCGCAGAACTGCCTCGACGAAAGCGCATTACGATCTCCAGTTGATTAGTCTAGGTATTTGCAGCTTCGAATTTCGTTCCTTAATTTATAAATACAAGGGTTTGTAAGCTTGTATTCAACGTCATCCTTTTGGCTAGCTTCTGATCTTCCGTTCATCCTCGGAGGATTCTCTCGATCGCTTCTCTACTGTAGCCGTTATGATTTTATGCCAGCCTATGATGCATACTGTATGCTACCCATCTGAAACCCTATGAGAACAACTTTGGTTACAGCTGCAAACTTATCGCGTGTTGCAACGTTGCAGTCGGTTTGCTTAACTCAGAGAGTGTTAAAATCTGACTCTTCGGCTTACGTTGTCTCCCCAATCAGCCTCTTAATTTCTCCGCGAATCTCCTTTTCATTTTCATTTGTGGTTCCTTTTTTTTGTACAGGCGTGTTAATGACTTGTTTTCGTTTCCGAACGTCTCAGCTCAATTCCACAGTGGGAAGAAAATCGCGGTAATTAACATCGTGCAGTCCAAGTTATCTAACATTACCTGCACAGCAGTGTCACTCTCCACCTAGTGAAATTACGTAGTTTGTGCCACTTGTGCTTACGTGTTTGATTCTTCTGTGACATCACGTGTATCATACAATTGAGTTGGTGTGATCAATTCTGCGTGACTCCAACAGCCAATCCGATCAAACGCTCATCTTCCATCTCTAGTGTCTCGCACAATGTCTTCATGAACAATGTAACGTACACGTTAAATGGTGTAAGGGTCCCTCTCAAGGGCATACCGATGTACTCGATAATCTGTAAAAGTGTAAGCAACATCCATCGTTATCTGATCACTTTCTTGTCTCCATTGCGCATGTTTACCTCGAATGTTCATTGGATGGGAAAGACTGGAATTGTTGACTCTCCCAGCTCTTCTATTTCTGAACTTCGATATCACTCTAATTTCACTAGAGTGCAACTCGGTGGGTATTTCATTTCTTGCACCACACCCATTGTGTCTGAGTCTTCCCAAGGATCAGCCCCATATTCCAACTATCTGCCCTTGAACTCTGTTCACCACATTGATGTCGATGTCTAAGTTCATTGTTATAATGACTTTGCCTCTGATTGCTATTTCCACGACACTTGGGAACCCTCCTGTCAGGGCCTGGCCTCGGACTCGGAGGCTCCCTGACCTCAACCCCCATCTATCCTGTCCTCACACTATGCAGGGCATGAGATGTATAGTAAAAGAGAGTGAAATATATACACTTGCCTATGCGGGGCATGAGATGAGAAGAAGGGTAAAGGTCTCATCTCCCCGCATGGTTGCTATATAAAGGAATGGGTCACATGCCCACAACTATACAGCTCCTAGAGTTGTGTAGTGTGACCCGGAGGGAACATCCAGGTGGCAGTGCCCAGTAAGCATGGGAACGTTCTGGGCGAGTTGCTCGCCCAGAACTGTGGCTGTGACCTGTGGGAACATTCTGGGTGAGCTGCTCGCTCAGAAAGTTCCCACGCTATCCCGTGCGCGCGGATACACAACACAGAAAGGCAACAACAAGGCAACAATGAAGGAATGGAAGGAAGGGATTGGTTGGGGAGTCTGGGGCACCCTAGGGCAGGGTGCTGAACCCTGACACCTCCCTGCCACCCCAATCTGCCTGTATGACCCTCTTTGAACATGTGGTGGGCTATTGCCCATTGTTCGGACAGTCTCAATTCCCCTGTTGTATCCTTGGGATGAAATCGATATAACACTGTCCCTGTTCTGTGACAATGTAACCGTAATGCAAGTTCGTTGTGTTCGAACTGCGTGACATGCTGTCACCAATACCGCTTCACACCAGGGAGGTTCTTCTGCATGGGTTTATTCCTAACATGATGACATCTTGTACCATAACTTGCATGTACATAGCGTCCCCCTCCCCCCATGTACTATACTTAGGCTTTGTTCGGGTTGAAGAAACTGGTTTCTTCAACCCATTTCTTCCAGTTTCTTTGAGCAGTTTCTTTGACGCTCTCAAAGAAACTGCCCACCCCCAGGGAATTCCACTTAGCTAGTTTCTTCCTGTATTGAAAAATACTATTATTTATAATCATATCATGGCGCTTATGCATAGGTGCATTACAAAGGATCAACGTGAACTGTCATATCCATACAATCCCGACCTCTGCTCCAGGCTCCCGGAAGTCTGAACTCCGACTTCCGGAGCCCTACTTCCCTTCCGTCACCTTCTCCTTGCCGACTCCCAAGAGGTTATCCCACCTCCAGCTTGGACACCACCTTTGGTCTGACTCCGGAACATTCCGGGTCCGACCCCAACCTCGACACCTTCCAGACGAGTATGCAAAACCTAAGCTCCTGACTCCGGAATCCCATTTGCATCTCCGTCTCCGGAACCTCCGGTCTTAGCTCCGACCTCGGACTTTGACCCCACCTCCGCTTATACCCATTGTATTGGTTAGCTCATTCCATTTAATTATGTTTGCCAATATTCCGGAGTTTAACTTCCGAGTTCGGACTTTCCGGACTTACCTCGGACCTTGCAACTATTGCATTGTCCTATTCAATTCCGCTATTCTCCCTCATTCCTATTTGGGCTGCTGCTTCCTTTCTATTCAGTCAGCTAGCCATTCCCCACTCCCAACCTCCTTCCTTCCTCCTTGGGCCTTGGCCCTTCATTCCTCCTTTGAGAAACACCATTGAGTCAAACCCTTGACCCTCAGTATTGTTCCTCTTTCCATCTCCCTTTGTCTCCTTTCGTCCTACCCTCGCTCCTTTTGATTCCGGACCCCTCCTTATATACAATGTACATAGTAACTTGTAACCTCAGTCCGAAATCGACATGAATTCCCCCCAAGAGACTTTCCCTCTGCTAGATCCGAAATTAGGGACCCCTAGGACAACCAGCAATGGCACAGCGCTGAAGGAGCGGAGCTGGATCACCTTATGTAACCAGTTTCCTACGTCCAATAACGATATTAGAGTTTGTGCTGATTTGCGTACTGACCGTGTTTTGGTTGCCAAATATATAATTGTTCACTGTCTAAACAACAATAAACACCCCCCAACGATCTCACCTGACATATAGATCGTCTATGGATAAAATTCTATATTGACTTTACTATGATTTCTAGTCAATATTACACCTATATTTACCACTTTTCAGTAGGACATGATTTTCCTGATAATTTACTGAAGGAAAACTGCTAATAAAATAATTCCGCAATAAATGTTACTCAATACAGGAGTGACCAAACTGCTCTTTCTATCGCTTAGAGTGCGTGCTAGTTATCTAGCAGGTTCAGGATCGCTCACTTTTCTCCTGTGGTGTGATAACCAGGTATTGCTGAGAGATTATTCAATTAAGAAGTCCCTCCACTAAATTCTCACTATTCTCACTATGACACTTTTGTTCAGCTGTGTCTAACTGACCCTAACTCACGCTTAGAGTGACGTGTTAGTTTTATATTAGCTAACAACTAATATTTGCTTTTATCTTTTGGAGCAAACAAACCAACCACTGGTGAGGAGAATTAAACTTTTATTTCTACCTGAGGTTTGAGAGGGGGCAGAAGCGGCGGCCTTTTATGCTTTTCAGAGACCTCTCTACTCCCACGCCTCGCACTAGTTACATGTGCTACATTTGTATTATAGATAGTTCTAGAATGATATAGGGGCTTGGGCTGTGTAAGCTTAATAATGGACTTAGGACATGACTCAGCAATAAGTAATTCATTTCTTTGTCTTTTGGGCCGATCTTAGCGGGATCTTGTAGCGCTGAAGCTATGCTCTACACCGCCTTAATTACGAACGGTTATCTTTAGAAATGACTCGGCTATAAAGGAACTTTCTAGACTGTTCTCTAATTGACCCCTTTTTTGTGAAGCCGCATCATTACTAATGTTCTAGAGCCTTCCCAATTAATTAACTGATCCGCGGACTTCTGAATCACTTCATGCTTATGATCCGAGATCCAGATCATCAATAATTTCTTTGTTCCGATTTATTTGAGCTTAAAATCAAAAAGTTTTGATGAATCATGGAAAAATATACAAGATCCGGTTTTTTAGCATTTTCTCCTCTTCTGATGCGATCAAAAACTGTCCGCCCGCGCCGGGGAATACTCTGTCATATGGTATTTGGTCCGCCAGACTTCCGGGCGCCAATATATTTCCCTTGAGTCACATTACTTTTTGTAAGAATTAGCAAATAAATATATATGAATTATAAGGTGTTTCGCCGTTTGAGCAATATCTCCGTCAGTTTTGAAGCTTTTAGAATGAAACAAAACCGTGGATAAAGTTAAGAAACAGTTCTTCCAGATGGTAAAAAGATTACAGTCAAAAGTTTACTGGTTCCCGAGATATTTACATTTCTTTCCCAATGTTCCTTCTTATTCTGCTGTCTATGTGCTATTTTCTTGTTGTAGGGATATATTCTTTGAATATTACACCTATGCCAGGTTCTAGGCATGCTTGTAGTAGATTAAATCTCATGCTACATGGGTGTAGATAATTTATAATGATCTTCTAATGTCTGTCCAGTCTCATAAAGATCATGAGATCTGTTAAATGTCTGAACTTGTCACCTGTTCGTTGACTATTCTGATAGATCATTGTTTTATTCTTTGAATATTATTTCTCCTACAGCGCTCCGCCTGAGTCGCTGAGGCCGAGGTCCTTCCACGCTAAGTCTCCGATTCCACTCTGGAGTCGTCCGAATCCGCAAGTTCTAACATGAACGTGCCAAGCATCAACAACTGCTTATTGGGTTGATCGTATCTCAATGGATTCTTTCAGCAGCTGAAATTTACCACCACCGCTATATTCTCAAATGCCCTTACCATGACTCACCATATCGGGGTGAAGATTGGCTTTGGGATTTGCTGAATGGACACCCAGGTCGGTTCCACAGCCAATTTGGTGTCCATAAGCATGTCTTCCGTCGTCTGGTTGCTGAATTTCGGTCCATGGGTGTCAGGGCACGCCCGCCTGACCCCGCGCTGCACCCCGCACTGTACTGCACTACCCTGCTATCACTCCCCCTCTCTCCTCCCCCACTTTCCCCTTTCTCTCTATCTCTATTTCTATTTCTATCCTACGGTCGATTTCCCTTTCTCTATGTACCACTACATACCTAACCCTGCCCCCCCTGATTGCCGCACGCACTGTGCACACTCCCACCTACTGAGTGGCCACCTCCAGGATCTCCTGCGGAGACACCCAGGGAGGTGCGGCTGTGTGCGGAGATGACATGGCTTCCTCCACGTGACCCTAGCTGCATGTATATAATAGTGCCTGGGGTGGGAACAGAAGAAGCAGCCTTCTTCTCAACTTCCCACTTCAGGTAAGTACCGTAGCTTTCCCCTTTAATGATAATCTCAACTTCCCACTTCAGACTAAGTGGTCGGGGATGCTCACCCTGCGACGGGATTGCCGCTATGCACAGCCACTATTCGTCCCACCGAGTCCCGCGTGCAGGGACCTCGCCGCTTTTGGAGCTGTCCCTGACAATGGGCATGACAAATTCTAAATATCTTGCCGTTGAAGAGCACACTGCAATATTTCTCTATTCTGTGGTAACCGGACTCTCAATAAGGCTCATTGCAGAGCGGTTCTGTCAGAGACCAGATCAAGATGAAGGAGTGTCTCTGTGGTGGAGGGCTTCGGCCTCAGCGACTTATGCCAGGAGCACTGTGCCAAGTTACATGTCTGTGCCCTAACTTACTGACTGGCAACGAGAACTAAAGGGGGTCAACTCTAGTCGATTTTATTACTGAGGTGCAACCTATGTACAAGTTGAGTATATATAGTTACAATGAGGGTGGGCCCGTAAATGGTGGGGCCGAGCGGAGCGGAGCTAATGGAGTTAATCATTAGCCGATTGAATATTACTGACAAGTCGGGTTACGGGGTTAGTGGAATGGTAGGTGATAACCCAGAAATGGAAAGGAGGGATAGGCCTGAAGGTGGGCTTGCAGGGCAAGCGAGTGAATTGCCCAGTGGAGGCAGGAGTGCACTAGCGGACATCAGAGCTGTCTGGAAGCCTTCGGGGCTCCGTACTTAGGGAGGCATAGGTAATATATTGAAAAGAGGGGGTGGTGACCATCGAGGGAAGCGGAGGTGATTGCGGAATCCAGGAGCTCTGAGGTTAGTGAAGAAGGAACGGAGGTAGTTGTCAGGGCACGGACGGTTATCCAGCCGGCCTGGACCCCTATCCAGATAGGTTGAGTACCCGTAAGTTGATATCTGCGTGCGATTTTCCGTAGTTAGAATGCAGGTTGTATTCAATGCGCTATTTCCGCTATCGCGTCATCCCTTACCCGTTATCGCCCCCTTATCTGCATGATCTATTTCCCTATCTCATGTCGCTTCTCTATCGGCTACCATGTATTCCCAATGTAGCCATGCTCTTATGAGTTGCGGGACTTATGTATATAAGGCCTTATTGCCAGCTGGGTTGGCTCCCCAGCTTTTACAACGACTAGTTTCCTGGGGAGATCCTTATGCGCGAACTGACGTGCGGACTCTGACAGTAGTCCGGAGAGTTTGGAGGTAGTGGAAGTCGATGGCTGTGGATGGATATGACAGGTTCCAACATTCATTTGAGACAGTTTCGATGTCAGTCTCTATCAAATCTTGTTTGTGCAGCATGGCTAACAACCCTTCAGTTACTTCAAGAAAGTTCTTTGTGTATTATCGTCTCCTCCCTTCTACCTCAAATATGTATGCCTACCCAAGCCTAATACCCCTACTCCACCCAAAATTTCCGCCAATCCAAAATTTTATCCATTTTTCAAAGATGTCATTGGTGCAATTGATGGTACACACCTTCCCTGCAACCCTTCCACAGAAGAGTGCGAAGCATCCCACAACCACAAAGGGGGTGTCTCCCAGAACTGCCTGGCAGCATGTTCATTTGATCTCCATTTCCAATATGTGCTCAGTGGATGGGAAGGGTCAATTGCCGATATGGCAATGTACTGTGATGCACGCATGACAGATTTGCCTATCCCAAATGGAAAAATGTATCTTGCAGATGCCGGATTTGGTGCATGCAATACACTTCTAGTTCCTTACCGGAAAGAAAGATATCACTTACAAGAGTTTGGGCAGAGTCAACTTCAGTAAGTCAATTTTCGTGGCCCCACTACCCATCTCAGCTGTCCTACAGACCACAAAACCATCGAGAATTGTACAACCTTCGACATGCTCAACTTCGGAATGTTGTGGAGCGCAGTTTTGGGATTGTGGGGAGGCACTTTGCGATCCTCCAGCATGCACCTTCATATCCAATGGCCATTCAGGCTCGAATTCTTCCTGCACTCTGCTGTCTCCACAACTTCATTCGATTTTACGATGCTGATGAAATCCACACTTTTGGAGTGGCCAGTATGGACATTACCTCAGGTGATTTTGGGGAACTTCAACATGGTACTATCACTCGGCAGGAAAGCAGTTGGGCAAGTGGAATTCACGATAGTATAGCTCAAGCAATGTGGATTAGCTACCAACAGCACTTGTCAACTCATTGAAGTCAGTATATATGAATGATGTGAAACAAATACTAGGATTGCCCAATCACTGGAATTTTGGTGCTGCCAGACAGGCTATTTTCTTCCTGACCCAGTTCTTTTGCAAGCTACTGTATCATGGTTCAGGCTGAGGTAGATGTCTTCCGCATATGGCTCCTCCTGAAGAACATTGAGAAGGATCGTCAATTCTTCATCATCCAACTCATCCTCAATCTCTTGAGCATGAGTAGCAGCTTGAATTTTCTGCTGCGGGGTAGTTGGGATAGTAGAAGACGAGGCAGAGCTGGAAGCAATGAATGCCTTGGTGAAGTCACTCATTGACTCAGCTAGGGCAGTGAAGCCAATTGCGGCATTGGAATGCAGAATTGTATGCTTTCGTTTCGGTAGTGCCTTGAGTTTGACAGCATGTTGAACAAATGAGCTTTTTGATTCAGGATGTGGTGACTGATGAGTTGAAGGGATGGAGGGAAGAGATGAGAGGGAGGGAGATGGCTTGAGAAGATCGGGGTCAATATTGTCCTCAAAGCCAAGATCATGGCGCTTGCGAAGTCGTTCAGGGGAGGGGGTACATGACCAATTCTCGGTTTTGTCAGCATCCTACAGACATATATAAGTCATGACCTTGAAAGGAGTGTCAACATACCTTTGGTTCATCAGCAGTGGGTTTGGTGTCCTTGCTTTCAGGCTCCAGCATCTTGGTTGCTGTCAGAGACCAGATTCGAGACGAGGGAGTGTCTCCATGGCGGAGGGCTTCGGCCTCAGCGACTTCTGCCAAGAGCGCTGTGCCTAGTGACACGTCCGTGCCCTAACTTACTGACTGGCAATCAGAACCTAAGGGGGGGTAACTCTAGTTGATTTTACTACTGGGGTGTAACCTATGTACAAGTGGGATATATATATGGTTACAGCGGAGACGGTTCCACAATTGGCGGAGCCGAACGGAGCGGAGCTAACGGGGTTTAAACATTAGCCGACTGAATATTACCGATGAGTCGGTTTGTGGGGTTAGCGGAAAGGCAGGCGAGTGTATTGCCCAGCGGAGGCAGGGGTGCGCTAGCGGACGTCGGAGCTGTCCGGAAGTCTTCGGGGCTCCGTACTTAGGGAGGCGTAGGTAATAAATTGAAATGAGGGGGTGGTGACCATCGAGGGGTACTGAGAGGATTGCGGAATACGGGGGCTCCGAGGTTAGTGAGGGAGGAGCGGAGTTAGACTGGAGGGACCGGAGGGACCGGAAGTCGATGGCCAGGAATGGATATGACAGTTGCGCGGAATGCTTGGCATCCAGTTGTGCACTTAGGATTAATCTCTGCCATCTCATCAAAGAGTGGCCACCCTTTTTGATGGAATGGAGCAGCCAGAGGCCACCCCTAGTAATGTGAATATCATTATTAGCAATTAGTCATCGCAAATAAGAGATATGGGCTAGCAGCTACTTACCACAACAAAATCAATCCATAATTGCTCCTCTTCCGGTCCTAGATCAGCACCATTTTCATTACTCCAGGGGAAGCCTGACTGTTCTGAGAGCTGTTTGACTGCCCAATATATCTGTTTTAACTGCAGAAAAGGTATAGTCAATACTTTGCTGAGATGCCGCAACTAGCAACTCACCTTGCCATATTTGTTCTTGCATGCACTAGGCTTGAAGACTGTCCCACACTGCTCAAGTAGTGCGCTGAGGCACCATTCCAGACCTTGTCCTTGAAGCCAATATTAGAAGTACCACCTGCGTGCTTAACTTCAAGAAGATGGTGGATGAGCTCTGCCTCATCATGGGACCTCCAAGTAGCCCACTCAGATGGTGTCTCAGTAGGAGCGGTGGCTGCATGAGTGGGTGCTCCTTTGGGAGGTCGATGTCGTTTGCTGCTGTTGATCAGAGCTTCAGATGTTGTGTTGACATCTGTGTCAATGTGTTTCTGCTTTGGGGGCATAATTCACAAGTCTCAATGTCGCTGCATTCCATTGTAGAATTTATAAAAGGATCTATGACGAAGAAACTGTGTACCGAACAGTCATCAGTTTCTTCTCATTTCTTGCCGAAACTGAAAGAATCAGGAAGAAAAAGCAAGAAAGAAACATGCAAATAATGGATTAAGAAACTGGAAGAAACAGGTTGAAGAAACCAGTTTCTTCAACCTGAACAAAGCCTTAATTTTGTTGTACATAACTTCTGATGCTGATTCCTCTGATGTACCATTTCTTCACTGTACATATCATTCAATGCACTTTCCGCATTATCCTTCATTCTTCCATGAATGCTGTGCAGGTCGTTGCGATGCGAAGCATGCTGTAAGGGGGCAAGGGATCTACCACCCTAATGAGAAAGAGAGGGGGCCAAAGAGTTGGTAGTGCTCGGGGGGGGTTCGGATGAAGAGGAGGGGGGGGAAATGGTCCGGGTGCAATGTGATAAAAATGATAAACTCGTAAATCTCACTGATAATCAAACTGATGGGGAACTCTGCCCCTGCACTATATCTTGAGCCTCTTTGGCTTCGTATTCGCCGCTCTGGGCACTGGTAACGTCTGCTAGAACTTCATGTCTGTTGGGGAGCACCTCTCTCTGTTGGGGGAGTCCTCTTTTGTAAATACAGGAAAGAGGGTAACTATAAATATGAAAGAAATACGTGGAAATCCGAATGATCCGACGGGTTTATGACGGCAACAGATCCACAAGGAACACTTAAGAAAAAAGCAATATCAAAGCAATATTAACGTTGTTAAGGAAATAAAGAAACATGGCGATCGAAACAACCGCTGAACCAAATGCGTCACTCGTAACATCGTTCGACTCGTGTTGACAAGGGCTTTCCAACAATACCAAATTCGTCCGGATCGGTGGAGAATTGATGGAGATATGGAGGAAGCGGTGGAATATGCGGGTGACAGTTGCCCAATTTGGAAACTGATGGTTGTGTGTGGTCAGGAATGGCTTGAAAAAATCGAAGAAAATATGGGAAACGTGGAAGGGGTATCTGGAACAGTGGTAGATGTGTTTCGGAAGTGGGGTTCTTGACATGGGTGGTAGAATTGCGATAATCGGCTCGTTTGCATGGTACTGGCTGTGCCCACCTACAACGCCCTCTAGTATAAATAATCATTTCTGTCTGACTGACGGCTCCTGATTGGCTCCTTCCCACTGCTTATCCTACCATGCTGACTATGGATCGGCCTTTGCCCTGTTGTAACTTCTGCCATCCGCTGTCTCAACCTCAGTCTGAACCAGTTCTCAGTTGTCTTAGGCAAGGGTTCTTAACTGGTGTGGTCTTCAGTGGTTCACCCTTTGTGCTCATTCATGTCTAACCACACTGAAGCAGTCCGTTCATGAAGATGGCATGCTCTTGAATCATCGAGCGCTGCGGATTTACGTTGCCAGTGGGATCACCTCTCCAGGCAATGAAGACGTGTGAGTGGTAACCCATAGGGGTGCCACGGTCCGGTTCAGTTTGGTCTTTGGGTGATTTTTCGAGGACCAGAACCGGGACCATCCCAAATTTTGCTGTCCTGTCGAACCAGGACCAAACTGTAGGCGAACCAAACCGAACCACAGTTACAGTCCTGGGACCGTTCAGTTCGGTCCTGAGACCGTCCCGGAAATCTTATTATGAAGAGAGTGTGTATGATAGTATGTATAGTGGGAACTGGTACCATCAACTGAGCATCAAAACTCAAGATCTATTCCTTCTCTCTCTGCATGATCCAAGATAAGATTTGCCTCAAATTCCCGCCACTCTTGAACCTTCGCTTCCTCTGAAGCCTTCCTCTCCTTGTCTTCCTTAAGGTGATTCCATTGTATGTTAGCTTTGGCGATCTGGATAGCACTGAGATGCAGAGGGGTGAGACGACTCCAGGTGTCGCTGTCAGTGTGTTTTGCAGCAGAGAATGCCCTTTCACATGGGACAGAAGATGCGGGGACCGAGAGTATGTCTTGGGCAATGGACCTGAGGACTGGATATGCAGAGCCTTCTTTCTGGGAATCAGTATAGGTTAGTTCAGCAAACAATACCATTGGAACTAACAATACTTACCATCCAGAAGTTGAGGATGTCGGTGCCAGGTAATTCAAGTGGATCACTAAGATAGCATGTGAGCTCTGCACCAGGATTGTTGCTAACTATTTCTTGAGCTCGTCGAGCTTGATTGGCTGCAAGATGGCGAGAAAGACCATAGGGTATTTCATCAGTCAAGGGAGTGGTTGCTATAGATACAACGTCGCCTCCAATCGTCCTGGTTCCATTTGAGGCAGTGGACCGAGTCATGTAGGTAGAATGATATTCAATAAACTTGTAGTCATCAGTGACAGTGAAGCTCTGAATGTTCGGAGTAACATACAACATTCTGGACACTTTGCATCGCAGTCCATTTGTATTGCAGTGCAAAATAATGGTTGATATAGGAATCTTTTGTCGTCGGATCAAGAACTAGATAGAGTGTAGGCAATAAGTAGATGTTTTGATTTATGCAAGATGTTTCATACCTGTGCTGAGAACGGCAAGAGGTGACACATCTGTCATATCCCGGAATCCCGACCCCGCACACTCCCACCACATCACACCTTCCTAACAACTTCACCATCCCCTACACCATGCCTCCCCACTCTCCAAATCACCTTCCCTCCTGGCTGTCTCAGCTCCGGTCTGGTTGCGGCACACCGAACCTTGGCTACTCCCATCCCGGAACCTCGGTCCCGAGTCGGAACATTCGGAGACCCCGGATTTGCTCCGATATCCTGACGGACCTCCGACATCCCGTGACATGCCCTTAAACCATTCCCTCGCCCACTTCATTTATTGGAGTCACCCAACATCCTTCGGACACGCAACTCCGCTTTCGGAGCTAACCGTATCCTTCGGTGATCTCCTTCACGCTATCACTTATTAGTCATCTTCCATTCTTAGCACGACTACCTTCTTACTACCATTCAGTCGGCTAACCCCCCTTCCCCATTTGTCTTCCCCATTCATTTTCCGGCCTCCAACTCCGCCCTCCTTGGCCCGACACCTCGGTTCCCCATTTTAGATATCGTTCGGAACCTTTCGGTACCTTTCGGTATCAATCGGTACCTTTCGGTGTTTTCCCCGTTTTGTCATTTCGGGCTTTGACTAAAGTCCTCCCCATCCACTTTTATAAATACACATAGATTAGAACCTGTAGTTCCTCAGTTCTAATCTCAACTAAAATGCCACCCAAAGTCCCTCTGAGTGATTCCTGTCTCTGTTCTACAAGACACCTCAGACATAAGAAATACAAGGACTAACAGAGACGTAATGGAGGCACAGCGCTCCCTCCGAGTCGCTGAGGCCGCGTCCTTCTTAGAGCCTCTTGTACCATCCAGCAGAACCGGGCTCCCTGGGAAGCTTCGGTTCATCACCGGAGCCCTCGGACCCCCCTCTAGTTGAGCCCCCGCCTGCATTCGGACTCACGCATTCACCCCTTCTTCCATAACCGACGGGTTTTTGACAACATCCGTTTCATCATAATATTTCCCCATAATAGCAATGCCAGCATCGAGTGCATCATAGATGTAGGTGTCATATCCATCCACAGCCATCACCCTCGACCACCTCTGCTCCTCCGCCACTAACCTTGGAGCCCCCGGTTTCCGCAATCACCTCCGACCCCCCTGATGGTCACCACCTCTCCAATTCAATATATTACCTATGCCTCCCTAAGTACGGAGCCCCAAAGCTCTCCAGACAGCCTCGACGTCCGCTAGTGTCAGAGACCAGATTTAAGACGAAGGAATGTCTCCGTAACGGAGGGCTTTGGCCTCAGCGACTTCTGCCAGGAGCGCTGTGCCTAGTGACACGTCCGTGCCCTAACTTACTGACTGGCGCTTAGAACCTAGTGGGGGTAACTCTAGTTGATTTATCTGCTGGGGCGTAACCTATGTACAAGTAGTGTATATATATGGTTACAGCGGAGACGGTTCCGCAATTGGCGGAGCCGGACGGAGCGGAGCTAACGGGGTTAAGACATTAGCCGACTGAATATTACCGACGAGTCGGTTCGCGGGGTTAGCGGAAAGGCAGGCGTTAACCCAGAAACGGAAAGGAGGGATAAGCCCGAAGGTGGACTCTGCAGGGCAGGCGAGTGTATTGCCCAGCGGAGGCGGGAGTGCGCTAGCGGACGTCGGAGCTGTCCGGAAGTCTTCGGGACTCCGTACTTAGGGAGGTGTAGGTAATAAATTGAAATGAGGGGGTGGTGACCATCGAGGGGTACCGGGAGGTTTGCGGAATACGGGGGCTCCGAGGTTGGTGAGGGGGGAGCGGAGTTAGAACGGAGGGGTCGGAGAGCCCGGAAGTCGATGGCCGGGAATGGATATGACAGCTAGCACATTCCCGCCTCTGCTGGGCAATTCACTTGCTTGCCCTGCAAGTCTACCTTTGGGCCTATCCCTCCTTTCCACTTGTGGGTCATAACCTGTCATTCCGTTAAACCTGCAACCCAACTCGTCAGTAATATTCAGTCAGCTAACATCTATCCCCATTAGCTCCACTCCGCTCGGTCCCACTATTCATGGGCTCACCCTTGCGGTAACTATATATACTTAACTTGTACATAGGTTACACTTCAGTGATAAAATCGACTAGAGTTGATCCCCCTTTAGTTCTCATTGCCAGTAAGTAAATTAGGGCACGGACGTGTAACTTGGCACAGCGCTCCTGGTCTGAGTCGCTGAGGCCGAAGCCCTCCACCATGGAGACATCTCCTTCATCTCGATCCAGTCTCTAACAGTAGGTATATTTCGGGTTTTTTCGCATCCCCTCCCAAGTTGTAATCAGCCCCTCATAGACTGAGAGTAAGTATGGAGCACTTGAAGCCTTCGAAGTCCCAGAGAATGATTGTTGGGTATGACCCACAACCTATACACAAGAGTTGCTATGTGTGTTTAGCAGAGAAAA
Organism: Cantharellus anzutake; assembly: GCF_015039405.1. Classification (NCBI taxonomy): domain Eukaryota; kingdom Fungi; phylum Basidiomycota; class Agaricomycetes; order Cantharellales; family Hydnaceae; genus Cantharellus; species Cantharellus anzutake. The sequence goes on along the minus strand of NW_024067069.1, from coordinate 132,988 downwards.
GTGGTGGGAGCATACCTTGAGCGCATCTCTGATTATTTCCATCATATTCCAATCATTATCGCTGAACACCCATGCGCTGTATTTAGGTGTACAACCCTTTGCCTTTGGTACAGAGTCTTTGCGGTCAGCATGTTCAATGAAATGCATAATAGCCTATCATCAGAAAAGTGAGGTTATGAGAGAATAACTCAATAACTTAAGGTAACGTCGCACTGGCCACAATTCAATAAATCGGTTCAAAAGGATCAACCATGATCCCCAGCATGTGTTCCCATACATCATGAGTTCCAGTGGTTTAATGGATACCTTGGCACAACATTCTCTCAAATAAAGTTTTGCGCCAGGTGACTTTCGGATCTGTTGCAATTGTATGTCAGATTGGGATATTGTCACAGTAGAATCATACTCACACGAACAATTAGGGCCCGGATGCGGGACAACAATGGCCCAATCAAAGTGCCCCCATCCATAGGAATCTCAAGTCCGCTTGTGGCCAGCTCAATCTCATCATCATCATCACCAGTATTGCCACCGAGAGTTTCTACAAAACCAGCAGTATTGCCAGTGAGAGCATGAATAAACACTTGTTGTGCTAAGTTGACAATATGGGCCATGCATCTAGATGATGCACTAACTATGTAAGCTGAGAGTTCAGCATGACAAACATGACAAACCTAACACGGTAACAGCTTGCATCCCATCATGTGTTGTGTTCCTCACTAAGAATCTCACTCATGACATGCATTGCTGCATCATTTGTTGATGCATTGTTGGTGAAGAAATTGCACGTTGCCTTCCCAGACTTACTCCATGATATCCAAATGATATAAACCAGGTGACTGGACAAATGACATAAAATGGACAAGCCTGGTATCGAACCCAGGACCTCTAGCATGCATCCATATACTACTCACCCATTATGCCAGGGAGGTTACTCCATCCCATATTCCAACAGTCAGATGTAATGTACCCAATCTATGAGGTAATTATGTTGAATGATTAGTATCAAACTTGGATGAGTAGAGAATTAGTTGAACACTTGCCTTCATTGTTGGTACCATTTTAGTGATCTCTGCCAACAATTTATTTGCGATATTTTCGCCCATGTGAGGTCCATCAAGCTCGCAGAAGGACATTAGCTCAGAGTGGACATTCCATTCGGTGTCCAAGAAGTGACATGTTGTACCAAGAAAACCCCTCATAGTTGCAGAGGTCCACACATTGAAGGTGAAGTGAACAAGGCCAGGTGCTTCCTATAATCATATAGTAAATATCTATGAGTGACTCCCATGCGGTGATGACATACCTGAAGTTTACTCTTCAAGTTTTTTGTGACAGTTTCTGCATGTGCAAGAACAAGTTGCATCATTTTTGTTCTGTGAGGAAGTGTCAGAAACTGTGTTCGAGGGGATCGCAGGAAGCGGGGCGGAGTACGGCGGCGTAAGTGGACACTTAGCTAATGAGCTACTCCGTTGCAAGGCGTCGAGGGGGTTGGGACTTCGGCTTCAACGACTTTGCCAGAGCGTTGTGCCACGCGTTCTAGGCTGTCCCGTATTTCACGTTAGCGGGAAAGACCTTGCGGCGACGTTGACTTTAAGCGGGATGAAGTTGAGGGGCGAACTTAAGATGAAAGTACTTGGGGGGAATTCTAGTCGATATTCGAACTGAGGTACATCGACAGTAAACTACAAGTATAAATAGGAAAGGAGAACAGAGAAGGGACCGGTCGGTCCGGCGCGGGACGGGAACGAGATGATAAGTACGACAGAACTAAAGAGCGATGAGGACCAGGGTAATGGAACAGAAGAGATGAATGGAACAGAGAACGGCGAAGTTGGGAGGCAGAAAGGATAAGCCGACAATCTAGGCGCACGGGTCAGAATGTCAATATACGTATAAATCAAATATCAATAAAGGAATAATCAATTGTCAATAAGGAATGTCCATAAGGAGCGGATCAACGGTGACCATAACAACCGCTAGTTAGTTAAGCGAGTGAATAGAATAAAACGATACCGGCCGAATGGTTGAGGAACCCAAGTGGTGGCGGGAAAACGAAGGAGGCGCTGCTACGGGGCCGTAGAACGGGAACCACTATCGGCGCCGCTAAGTGATGGGCAATGGCGAGATTAATGGGCGCGAGTAATGGCGTAAGAATGGGGGTGCAGAAAGTGGTAGAGGGGCGGGGACTTTGCGGGGCCGTGACAGGAAGGTCCTTGTCCTTGTAGCATGATGTAGTGCTGAGGCCCCCATGTGCCTGGAACTTCATTAGCCCACGAAATGATGCTGAGTCAACCAAATCAAAGCCCTGTTTGTAGTTGATGTCAGTTGCCATATAGCCAAAAAGCACACTTGCCAGATCATGCTCGATGATTAGGTCCTCAACCCAACGCAGCAAGCCTTCCACAGACCATGGTTCCTCATCATCAGCTGGGTGATAGAAATGTGTGATTCTTTGTTGGCTTTTCCTGTGATACATGAGAGATTAGTGCCAAAATGAATTGGAATTCAAACACTCACTCGCTTGCAATGAGAGCTTGCTTTTGCTCCAATCTTACAGCATCAGGAATTGCTCTATTGTCAGGTGGGATCCCAAGGGAGTTGCACTGCTTCAGATAGAGCTCCCAGTGCTCTCCCCCACTACAGGAAATGTGCCTGCAAAGTGTGCTGGAGCCGGAACCAGCAGAAAAGTGTGGTGTCAACTGTTTTGATCGTCTCCCTTTGTCATAAGCCGATCTTTTGTGTGTAAGTGATCATTTATTAGTGGATTGATAGATATTGAGACTTACTGGCATACTTGACATACCCGATAGCTCTCTTGCCCATCCTGGATGACCTCAGTAAACACAGTTTCGAGGTCTTGCAGCCACTGTGCTTTCTGAGATAACTTAATGGCTTCGGCAGCACATGCATCTCCATGGGAAAACTCCTCTGGATCTTCATTGGCCCCAGGTGCAATCTCATCATCACTGTCCCGATCCACCTCATTTTCAGACCCAGACATGGGTGCTGGAATCTTTGCTGCATCATCAGTTCGAGCTCATTTTTTCCTCCTGTGGCCATGCTTGTTGCGCTTCTTCAAAATGACTTGTTCTTTGGCTACTTCTCCATCTGATACTGAGGATTCCCTGGACGTTTCAGTAGGAAGAAGCTTGGTTGCCCTTTTATTTTTGTTCCTTGCAGTGAGTTTTTGCTGTTCCAATGCCTCAATTGGATTTTCACACATGATTTGCTTCACAATTGTCAGGGCATACACCCTGACCTAGCCCATACCGCATCCACACCCACACTCGCACCCGCACCCGTGACTGCACCCGGCTGTTGCACTCCCCGCGCGCGCCCTGTGCCGGATGCTCAGTGTGGCCGGATGGCCCGGACCTCGGGTCTCGGGTCTCATGTGACTTCCAGATATCTCCGGAAGTTTTCGATGTATTGTGGCCACTGTGGGAAGATGAGAAGTTAACTTCCTTCCCACAGTAGGCAAGTTGTATATACTTGCCTCTCTTTTATATATCATCTCTGACCCACAGTAGGTTGTGCCCTGGACAGGGCTGGTTACACCTGGGACTGTGGACCATAGGGGAGGGTCATGGGGACCCGGGAGTCGTTCCCTGACAACAATCCGCTTGGGCCTAGGAGTGCGATGAATAGTCGGCAAATCATCATTTGGGTTGTAGCCTTCAGAATTGGGGGGCAATGGGGTCAGATGTCTGAAGGGCTATAAACAAATTGATCCAGTTTATCAGCAGCATCATGCAAATTACCATCTGGACCCAGCATTGGGTTTTCAGGGTCCATGTGCCACCCACTTTCACCACCAGAGAGTGTCTCCATTAGTAGGATTTAACAAGTTGTGACAGCAAAGTTGTATAGCAATTTCTTGGCCAACCCTGAATGTAAACTCAACACTGTAAAATTGCAAATGAAATATTTTATTAATGCTTCTGCAGCTTATATGTACACAATATAAGATTGAAATCTTCAGCGGTCCTGCAGTCCGGTTTGGTTTGGGACTGGTTCGGATTTTCCTCTCAACCTAGAGGACCAGAACTGAACTGCCACAGGACCAAGCCTGAACTGAACCGTGGTTCAGTCCCTGGTCCGGGACCGGTTCGAACCGGTCCTTTATGAACTTCGGCACCCCTAGTAACCCACCTGCTTCTTCATCCACTCCCAATCATGCCAATGGATCTGATGGCTCTTTGGCACCCATCAATCCTTCCCTCAGCCGTTCTGAGCACTGGCGGCTTTTTGCCTCTCATCAACCCAATCCTATTCTTTCACGATGGCGGTCAGTACTGTGTCAATACTGTGGTGTGCTCCTGCTAGAAAGTGAATATTTGGGTTGGTGTTGTCGAAATGGCTCCAAAGTGCTGCCTCCTCTACCACCTTTGCCCAATTTTCTCGTTTCGGTTGCAAATAATTTCCCCACAGATGCTGGTGAAGGCTCCCGATCACTGAACTATCTCTTCAACCTCAGTGCACAAGGAGTATCCAGCGAGTTTCATTCATTCCAAGGTGTGTTTTTTTAGCACCACTGGTGATCAATCTTGACTTTCTTTTATTAGGCCCTTATTCTTTATGTGTAACTGGTTGAACATATCACCGCATCATGCCGAACCTTCGAGGTGGCCATCCTGAAAATTGGTTCCTCTACAATCCTGGTGGCAGCACTGCAGCTGCACTAAGATCCAATATATCTCTTATGGTTGTTAATGGTATCCATGAAGAATTGTTTGTACCTCAATCATCCTGTGGACCCAATCTTCGACAACATTCATTTCCTGGAATATTACAAGTTTTCATACTGAGAAAGGATTTGCTGAACTCATCGATCCAGTACTGGAGGGAAAGTGCCTCATTGCCAAATGTTCCTCCTCGAATTGCAGTGAAACGGAAAAAATGTCATATTTGGAGGATTCAATCAGTGAGGCCAGGGATGGGCAAAATCTTTTACATTCGGGCTTTACTGTTGGTCTTTCCAGCAAGATCCTTCGAAACTTTACGCTGCATTGATGGTGTGCTCCATCCTTCTTTTCAGCAAGCCACTCAAGCCGCTGGACTATTTGCAACCGACTCTGAAGGTCTCAGTGCTTTACAGGATGCAGTGGTGGATTTTAAATCACCAGCACAATTGTGTTTCCTATTTGTGTTGCTGATCACTGAAGGCTCGCCTGTGATTCCCCTTTGGGAAAAATTTGGTGATGACTTGGCATGAGACTTTGCGGGGAATGTCAACAGTCCGATCGATGAATCTGCAAAGATGCGTGCCCTGCTGGAAATTCAAAAATTACTGCAGGAAAGAGGCAAATCCACACTTGACTTTGATCTCCCTCAAGTGACTCTTTGTTCTGCTGAAATTTCCGCTCAACTAGATCATTTCTGTCCACTGTGAGGTGCTCTACAGGAAAAAAGCACCCAAATGGTGGCTTCCTTTATGCCAGAACAGTGGAACGCTTACTCTGCACTGTTCAATGCAATATATGAATGTACTGAGGAAGTGCACTCTTTGTTCTTTCTGACTGGGCATGCGGGTCGGGGAAAAACTCATGTATGTGAAGCTCTTCTTCACTATGCATGGAGTCGAGGCGATTTGCCCTTTGTTGTCAGTGCCACTGCATTAGCTGCATTGAATTATGATTGTGCTTGGACAGCACATGGTGGTTTCTTAATCCCTGTGGTTAAGGATGATAGTGATATTGTCTCAAGTCTGCAACTGAATTCGAAACACACAGATCTGATCAAAATTGCGCCTTTCTTCATTATTGACAAAATTGCTTTGCTTGACGTGGGTGTGGTGGAAGTGATTGATGATGTTTGCTGAAGGATCATGGGATGGAAAACTGTAGTTGGGGTCGGTGACTTTTGCCAAGTTGCACCCGTTGTCAAATTTGGAACAGAAATGGCAACTTTTTGCACATTGATTCTAAGTTGGTCTGTTTGGAGTTTATTTACCCACTTAGAGTTGGTTCTTCCAATGCGTAGTGCGTTGGATCCTGGTTTATCACAGTTCATAGATAGTGTTGGGGAGGATTATTCAGGAACTCGACTTGATCTTTCTACCTTCTTTTCACATACTGAGGACATGTCTTCAGTCCAATTGTTTCTCTTTCCGGATGAGATCCTATCCACACCACATACTGCAGTGCAGAGAGCGTTTCTGACTCCGTTAAATGCCTTAGTTGAAGACTTCAACATGGCGATTCTGGAGAGGCTACCAGGTAACATATGTGAGTACTTTACCATTTGAGTAAATTTCGTTTCAATTTAGTTTGTAGCAATCCACTTCAGCTACGACTCTGTAGTGGATGACGATGGTACTATCAACGATGACCATGTTGCAGCGGACCCCGACTATCTGGCTATGATCACCTTGAATGAAGCACCAAACCACAAGTTGAGACTAAAACGAGGCATGATTTGTGCGTTGATGAGGAACCTCTCAGTTCCTAGGGGTTTGGTCAAGAATCAACGCATTCTTATTGTTAATTCCATGGCACGTTGGATCGAAGTCCAAGTTCTAAATTGACAGTCTGAGAGTTGAAGAACACATCTAATCCCCCAAATCAACTTCGACTTTAAACCGAACTATGCAAAATATGCAGTCCATCGAAAACAGTTCCCACTCAAGTTAGCTTACTCCACTATGTTTAACAGTTGCCAGGGTCTGACTCTGGATCGAGTGGTGATTGATTGCAGGGAAGATGTCTTTGCACATGGGCAACTATACACTTAAGCCGTGTGCGACATAGATCCCATGGGATGCTGTTCTTGCCCGGGTCAAAATCAGACATGGCGAATGTAGTATACAAAAGACTTTGGGTTGACATTAATGGGACTTGCTAGACACAACAAGTGGAGGGATTTAGTTATGTAGATATGATGGGTGGTGAAAAATGGTTATGTCTATTTTGTTTAAAGGATTGGGCATTTGTTTAATGAGAAGTTGAAAGGTGGTTCCTGTCAGGGCACGCCCGCCTGACCCGGCCCCACCTAACCCGGTGCCCCACCATCCACTCCTCTTGACCTCCCCCCTCTTCCCCTTTTCTCCCTTCCCTTCCTTCCTCTCCTTCTTTTCTATTCTCTCTCCTCTTTATTCCTTTCTTATCACACGGACGACTTCCTTTGTATCAATGTACCATTGACCCGGCTGCAGCATAACGCGCCCGAACCCGGACACACCGGACGACCCCCCGCACACCGGACGCTCCTAGGACCTCTTACGGAGGTACCCAGACGGAGGTGGCTGTGTGCTCAGATGACGTGGCGCTTCCCACGTGCCCTTCAACCACATGTATATAAACACAGCCTAAGTGGGAACTGAGAAGCAACCTTCTTCTCACATTTCCCACTTTAGGCAAGTAGCTTACACTTCCCTTGATAATGACAATAACACATTTCCCACTTTAGTCTTAGTGGCCAGGGACCCTTGTCTGCTTCGGGCCCGCTGCTACGCGCGCTCGCGTCATACCTACCGGACCCTCAGCCTCGGGCGATACACCCGGGCGCTCTCGACCCCGGGTCGGTCCCTGACAGTTCCTAAGTCATGCATCAACCGATCGCGGATGTGGGGAAATCACAAGTGAGACGCGGAGTAAAATGAGGGGTTGAAAGGTGGATCGTGCCTAAGTCATGAATCGACCAAATGCGGGTGTGGATGGATTATGAGTGCGACATGCAACGCAGCGGATATGAAAGCTGGGGCCAGCGGTTGTGAGAATAGGGATTGCAGGTCAAATGTGGAGTGAACTTGACAGTTCATGAATCAACCATGGTCAGTCTGAGGTGTATAAAACAGAAATTTAGGACTTGCGGAATGCATCCAGCAAAGGATCAACAAACTTACTACTCACTTACTACTCTTTGCTGTGTAATGGCCTCCAGTTCAATCAGTGGAATCTTCCCAGTGTGCTCAGGTGCTATGCTAGACGGTGTGAGATCAACTTTTGTCATGTGTTTGGCAGGGGAAGGACCTATGGATGAACCGAATGTGCGTGAAATTGGGCTGTTGTCAGGGACAGCTCCGAAAGCGGCAAGGTCCCGGCGCAAGGGACTCGATGGGACAGATGTTGGCTATGCGTAGCGGCGGTCCTGTTGTGGGGTGAGTGTCCCCGACCACTTAGTCTGAAGTGGGAAGTTGAGAAGAAGGCTGCTTCTTCTGTTCCCACCCAGGCACTATTATATACATGTGGCTAGGGTCATGTGGAGGAAGCCATGTCATCTCCGCACACAGCTGCACCTCCCTGGGTGTCTCTGCAGGAGATCCCAGAGGTGGCCGCTCAGTAGGTGGGAGTGTGCACGGCGCATGCAGCAATCAGGGGAGTGGGGTTAGGTATGTAGTGGTACATGGAGAAAAGGGAAATCGACCATAGAATAGAAATAGAGAGAAAGGGGGAAAATGGGAAAGGAGGGATGCAGAGTGATAGCAGGGGAAGCGGAGTAGTGCAGTGCAGTGTGGGGTGCGGCACAGGGTCAGGCGGGTGTGCCCTGACAGCTGTCAGTCTACACTCAATTGCCCATGAAAGACAATGCCGAGGAGGACGTAGTGGCATATGTGGCCAGCACTTTGATCATCACTAATGAAGGTCAAGAAGCCATCGATGGCCCTAATATGATTATCGATGCAACTATGGTAGAGAACATCGGGATTCGGGCTGATGAACTTGAGCCATTGAGTGCTTGACTAGCAACTGCTCACTTTGTTGGTCAAGTGACGACGATTGCAGATGGGAGTACACATGAATTTGGACTAAATGTGGGCACATATAGTGCAAAGGTAGATAAGACTTCGGTTGAGCTTAACAAGTTACTCACTTTTGTTTCAGGATAAGGCACAGTTGCACTTCGAAGTGTGCCTGCACTTTGATGACTCCAATCATCATTTCAACAACTTTCATGTTCCCTGCCCAGGTTCTAATGTGGGTGTCCAGGCAAAATGGATGATGGACTCTGCCAAATGCACTCACGGATGATTGAGAACATTACATACTTGGGTGCTTTACCTGTCATGGCGGCTGACTCTGACATCTCAAACGTTGCTGCACCAAGTTCAAAATGGAAACGTTTGTTTGGAGCTCTGATGGGACCACCCGATCCTGAAAATAAGGGTAAGGGAAGGGCACCTGCTGGGTCTTTGCGAAAAAAATTGGAAAAAAAAAACCTCCTGGGCAAGGAATGACTGAGAATGCTGATGAGGATGTGGAGATCAGGGATACTGGATTGCAGGTTTCGTACACTGGCCCAAGTGACTGCAGGAAGGGGGCCGATCAAGCCGGAGGCTGTCAACTTGTTTACTAAATCGCAGTGTTTTACCTATGGCATTTTGTTCCATGGAAAAAACCTGGTTGGCAAACAACTTGGGTCGTCGCACTCGGATTCTGTGCAGCAGTCTTTGACTGGGGTAACCACGGTTTTTGTTGATATTCTGATATGAAGGCGAAAATCTGGACACATGTGGTGGTGAAAATGATCACTGCGGACAACTTCAACTCATCCTTGAATGTGTAATTCCACCAAACAACCTCCTTCCCACTTGCCGACATCTCCTTGCAGTTGTAACATGTGTGCTTGAAGGGATTAATGGTGCAATATCTCTGCATCCTATCCAGTTACATCGTCCACTCAAGGGCCGAGTGTCAAATTTGTTGACCTCATGTTTGCGCTATGGTTGGTAGGTTCAAATATGGTACCGTTCAACAATGGGCCATTGTTGGTTGCAGTGCGGACCAGGCAAGACTAGTGCCTAGCAATTAAAATGTGTATATACAATACCATTCTCTTGCATGAAATGAACATGGGTATTTCTGTATAGCACCAGAACTTGGAAGTTTGGAGTCATGTATGGAATTATTTTGAAGCTGTGCTTTCATCAGTCTGTGGTGGGTTTGGGATACCCCCAGAGTCGGCATTAAGAAATGGCCAAAACCCAGAGAAAGCTATTCCAGGCTGAGATAACCTGGTTCAGAATCCACCTCAAGCTGGGGTGGCATGTCACTGGAATTGTCCAATGGATTGACAGGATGTGGCATACAAGCATTATGATGATGTCTAAAGGTATGAGAGGAAACCCTTTGTTTGCAATGAGGACAATACACTTTGCCATCATCATGGGATAGCATGTTGAGGCTTGGGAGTCAAAGTGCACGTGATCTGGAATCAAAATTAGAAACTGAGCATGGGAAATTGGACTTGGACTCTGCGCCCCCGACCCCAGTAAACCTAGTAACACCCCATAGTGGAACAGACAATAGGTCACATGTCCTTGCACATGCACTGGACTTTTTCTTGAAAATCTTTTGTTTATTTGCTCTATTTGCCTCCATATTTTGAAATATTATCCATAATTGTCCTTGTTTACATTGTGTACATTGCCGCTATAACCCCAAAAATCCAGCTCAGCTCATTCTCCACATCTTATGTTTGTTGGAATAACCATCAGTGTCATATCCGTACAATCCCAACCTCCGCTCCGGGCTCCCGGAACTCTGAACCTGACTTCCAGAGTCCTACTTCCCTTCTGCCACCCCCTCCTTGCCAACTTCCAAGAGGTTATCCCACCTCCGGCTCCAACACCACCTTCAGTCCGACTCCGGAACATTCCGGGCCCGACCTCATCCTTGACACCTTCCAGACGAGCACGCAACACCTATGCTCCCGACTCCGGACCTCCGCTCCGGAATCCCGGTTGCGTCTCCGTCTCCGGAACCTCCGGTCTTAGCTCCGACCTCAGACTTAGACCCCACCTCCGCTTATACCCATTGTATTGGTTAGCTCATTCCATTTAATTACATTTGCCAATATTCCGGAGTTTAACTTCCGAGTTCGGACTTTCCGGACTTATGTCGGACCTTGCAACTATTGCATTGCTCCATTCAATTCCGCTATTCTCCCTCATTCCTATTTGGGCTGCTGCTTCCTTTCTATTCAGTCAGCTGGCCATTCCCCACTCCCTTCCTCCTCCCTTCCTCCTTGGGCCTTGGCCCTTCACTCCTCCTTTGGGAAACACCATTGAGTCAAACACTTGACCCTCAGTGTTGTTCCTCCTTCCAGCTCCCTTTGTCTCCTTTCAGAGTACCCTTGCTCCTTTTGATTCCGGACCCCTCCTTATATACAATGTACATAGTAACTTGTAACCTCAGTCCGAAATCGACTTGATTCCCCCTAAGAGACTTCCCCTCTGCTAGATCCGAAATTAGGGACCCCTAGGACAACCAGCAATGGCACAGCGCTCCGCATGAGTTGCTGAGGCCAAGGTCCTTCCACGCTAAGTCTCCGATTCCATTCCGGAGTTGTCCAAATCTGCCCAATCTAACACATCAGGGATAGAGTAACCTCCCTGGCATAATGGGAAAGTAGTGTATGGATGCACACTAGAGGTCCTGGGTTTGATACCAGGCTTGTGTCATGTCAGGGACGTGTCCGGGGTCGAGGCGGTCTGTGCATAGCGTCTGGTGCTGAGGACCTCACAGGGGGTAGATCAGGTGTGCATACTGGCAGGCCCAATGTGGGACAACAATCCCTGGCCACTTAGACTGAAGTGGGAATGTTGAGTTATTATTAAAAGGGAAACTATACTACTTACCTGAAGTGGGAATGTTGAGAAGAAGGTTACTTCTTTGGTTCCCACCCCAGGTGTGTTTATATACATGCAGCTTGGGTCACATGAGGTCCAACAGGAAGGAAGGGTGCAGGATGAGAGAAGAGGTACTGGGTGAGGTGGGCCCAGGTCGGGGCGGGTCGGGCGGGTGTGCCCTGACATGTCAGGGCATGCCACGCTGCGCCGCCTCCTTCTCCCTCTCCTGTCTGTCTTCCTTGCTTTCCATCTCCCTTTCCTTTCCTTCTTTCTCTACACGGACGACCTTCTCCTTCATACCTGTAGCCTGGATGCGTGTTAGACACTGGTCTGGGGTCGGCACCAAAGGTCGCTGTTGCAGGCCGCTATAGGCCACGATGGTCGTGATGCTGTGAACAAGGCCCGAGGGTAGGGCATTTGGCCTCAGCGACTCTAAAGGAGCGCTGTGCCCCCTAGCTGTCTCTTGGCCCTCATTTCAGACTTACTGGGGTTGCCTTGCTGGGGTCAGGACTTGGGGGTCGTGGTCAAATCGATATTAGAGCTAAAGTACTATAATGTAGTATACAGGATATATATAGGAGGAAAGAATGAATGGGAGCGGACCCGGTCCAAAGGCCGAAGGGCCCGGAAGCAAACATGAATAAGGAGTGGGGTTGGCCGCACAGTGGCTGGCAATGACCGAGGGTCAAAACAAACAATAACAGATAAATAAAGGAAGGAGCGTAGGGCCGCGATAGCGGCGATGGTATCATAGCGGTGCTGGACTCGGAGTTGGGCCAGAGTCGGGTGCAGGAATGGTAGTGGCCCTGTAGGGGCCAAGTGGGCAGGGTAGAGGAGTCACGCTGGGCATGGTGCCAGAGGCGGACTTGGGGCAGGGAGGTTGGTGTGGCTGTGGGGGAGTCGGCCAGGTGCAGGGGAGCCTAGGGGCAAGCAGGGGAGTGAGCAGGGAGTCCTCAGGGAGGATAGGGCTGAGGTCAGGGCTTGCACTCACGCTCGCATAGTGGGAATGGGCTCAGGTGGCTAATGGGCCGGAATGTATGGCTGTGACAATGCGTCCGATGCCAGGTAGCAGGGGTACCGTGCCACCAGATGCACTGCACCCCTCTACTTGTATTTCTCTTCTCTCTGACATTTGGGATCACCCACGGAGCCACCCGCAATATCCTGGCCCCATCCAGGGGTGACATGGCACCCTCACATGACCGATTCCCACCTGTATATAAAAGCAGAACCGAAGAAGTAACCTTCTTCTCACTTTCTGCTTCAGGCAAGTACCCTAACTTAGTTTAGCCCTTCATCCTAATAACAATACACTTTCTGCTTCAGCCTAAGAAGCTGTGGAGGGACGTGAGTCTGAGGGAGGGCTGTCTGCTATACCGCCCCACTACCCCACTACTGCCTGAGCCGCCAGCGCTTCCCCCACCTCTCCTGCACTGTTATAAAAATGGGGCCTAATTGGCCCATTTCTATAGCGTTCGGGTGCAGGAGAGGGCCGTGACATTGAGAAGATGTTACAATTAATGTAACAGATGTTGTAACAGTGGGTTTTACAATAAGATGGACATCAGGTGTTTTGGGTGATAATAGTTGGTTCTGTTGTTATTATATACATGTCACGTGATAACATACTGTACAGAGGCTGTTAGAACGCGGGGATTCGGACGACTCCGGAATGGAATCGGAGACTTAGCATGGAAGGACCTTGGCCTCAGCGACTCAGGCGGAGCGCTGTGCCATTGCTGGTTGTCCTAGGGGTCCCTAATTTCGGATCTAGCAGAGGGAAAGTCTCTTGGGGGAATTCATGTCGATTTTGGACTGAGGTTACAAGTTACTAGGTACATTGTATATAAGGAGGGGTCCGGAATCAAAAGGAACAAGGGTAGGACAAAAGGAGACAAAGGGAGATGGAAAGAGGAACAACACCGAGGGTCAAGTGTTTGACTCAATGGTGTTTCCCAAGGGAGGAATGAAGGGCCAAGGCCCAAGAAGGAAGGAAGGAGGATGGGAGTCGGGAATGGCTAGCTGACTGAATAGAAAGGAAGCAGCAGCCCAAATAGGAATGAGGGAGAATAGCGGAATTGAAATGGACAATGCAATAGTTGCAAGGTCCGGAGTAAGTCCGGAAAGTCCGAACTCAGAGGTTAAACTCCGGAATATTGGCAAAGGTAATTAAATGGAATGAGCTAACCAATACAATGGGTATAAGCGGAGGTGGGGTCAAAGTCCGAGGTCGGAACTAAGACCGGAGGTTCCGGAGACGAGACGTGAACGGGATACCGGAGCGGAGGTCCGGAGTCGGGAGCATAGGTTTTGCGTACTCGTCTGGGAGGTGTCGAGGTTGGGGTCGGACCCGGAATGTTCCGGAGTCGGACCAAAGGTGGTGTCTGAGCCGGAGGTGGGATAACCTCTTGGGAGTCGGCAAGGAGAAAGTGATGGAAGGGAAGTAGGGCTCTGGAAGTCGGAGTTCGGAGTTCTGGGAGCCCGGAGCAGAGGTCGGGATTGTATGGATATGACAGAGGCCATAAGAGGCTAAAAATGGGAAAATCCCATTTCCATAACATGCACTGTCCCTGACAGCTTGTCCATTTTATGTCATTCATCCAGTCACCCAGTTTACATTAGTTGAATTCATGACATAAGTCTATAGCGCTGGCAACATGAATTTCTTCAATGTTCTGTCACTGCTGCTGGAAAACCAAAGGTCTTGACCAGTTCCGGCCTACCCATCCTCTGCCTGTGCCTCATGTCTTGATGCCCGACAGCATAGGGAATGGGCAGAAGCACAGGACAGAATTTTGAATACCATCAAAACTCTGCCTACACTTGAGGACTTTTATGCCAAACTAGAAGCCGCCAAAGAAGAGGAATATCTCACACACACAATCCTTTTTCAAGGTGTTCATTTTGTCCAGATCACCTCATTGGGCAATGAAAACATTGTGGATGTGGGCCCTGAGAATAATGCAGGGAACGAAGCCTATAGGCAATATGGGGTTACACAGTTGGCTAAACTGAGTCTAAACTGGATTCTAAATTGCATTTAAACTGGCCCAAATTTTGGCTCATGTGAGACCTCAGTTTAGAGCGACTTTAGCTCCAGTTTAGAACTTTGCAATAGGGCGTTCATGGTGCTCTGGTCTGAAGTGCATCAAAAGTGCCTCGGTCCTGGCTCCCCTAAGTCCGTTACCACACTGTATTATATAACAACTGCACAAGCTTGGGCAACTCTCTGAGTTGCATAAGTGCTGCATCCTTCACATGTTACTGCAATTTGATCCAACTGTCCAACAGCACCCTTCCTCCACCTTTGTTTTCATCCATGTCTCACATTGTACATATGTCACTTGCAGCAACTCTCAAAATGAACAATACCGCATCCAATCTGCCTGTTTATTGAAGCACCCTAGCTCACCGGTCACTGCCCAATCCGATGTTGAGAATGAGTGACATTACAACCTATGATTATGTAGCTACAATACATGAACATAACACAGGTTGGTTGGGATTGTGGAAAATATGAATGGATGTTCCTTCACCTCAGTCTCATGTTGGAGAACTGAGGGAGAGTGCATGGATGTGGTATGAATGCAATGTTTGTGCTCTGTCATGAGGTCAAAGTGTCCGCGACATGGTAATTGCATGAAAGAGAACAAGGAGAAAGAGAAAAGCCATGTACTCCATGTCCCTAGCAGCCTATGCTATGATAGTTCCCATTGAAGTCCAAGACCATGTTGGAGTCGGTGACAGTGGAGACAGTGGAGACAAGATGATGGTGATGGGGTTGATGAAAGCGGACAGGTGATCTGGGATGAAGAACTGTATAGTAGACACACTCTCAGGGCTCGCAGATTTATCAGCAGTAAGCCTGAGTTTAGATTCAGTTTAGAAAATTGACTTTAGGCCAATTGGGGCTCTTGAGCCCCAAGTCAAAGTGGCCGGTTTCGATGCAGTTTAGGTCCAGTTTTGTCACTCACATGCCACTTTAGAAATTTCACTTTGGATCCAGTTTAGCCCACTTTAGTCAACCATGAAACCCCCTAATGTGTAAGGCTGGTTGGGGTGTGTCATATCTGTCACTTCCATCTACACGTCCTAGTGCCACTTGGCCCGTCCTGCCTGCTATCGTCATCATCCATCCATCCATCCATCCACCCATCACCCTCATCTGCACTTCCTCCCCCACATGCGTACACTTCCAACCTAGGTTGCCCGCTTCATTGTTGTCCGCCTGCCAGCCAGATGGCTTGCTAGACGGCTGGATGGCCTTTTCTCTTTTGTTCACTTGCAGACTATTGTTCCTCCTTTGTCACTCATTGTTCTTGCTTGCCTTTTGTTGACCAAGTTTTCCGATATTACCTATTTGTCTCTTTCTTCATTCATTAATATTGTGCTTGATCCGCCACTCCTTCTGGGCCAGTCCTATTTAGTTACTTGTGTTTATAACGCATGTAGGTTACACTGGATGTACCTCAGTTCGTATATTGACTTGGATTCCCCCTCTAGACTCTTCTCCTCATCGTAAGGCTTCTGTCTGAAATTGGGACAACAACATAAGAATGAAGTGCAGCGCTCCACCCAAGTCACTGAAGCTGAAGTCCCGCCCCTCCGACCTTATGAGCCTGGACGACTTCGCGCACCCTGCGGATCATCTGGATACATGTCTGACAAGTTCCTGACAGGGTGCCAGCCTTGGTGACTCCTCAATCCTCAGACTGTCGATAATGTAGACTGTATGGAGCTAGTATTCAATAGGGGGGGAGGAGAAGAGCTAAGCTCCTTTTCCCGACCCTGGACACTATATATATATATATACAGTTGTTATACATTCATCCCTTTGTCAGAGACGGGATTCTTGTCGGAGTCGGAATACTGTCAGAGATCTGGGATGCTGTCAGAGACTGGGAATATTGTTGGAGTCTGGCAGACTGTCAGAAGACAGATAGACGATGGATTGGGTTCTGTCTGAGTCGGGGTCGGAGATTGTGGCAGAGGTCTGTTGGAGCACGCGCGCGGATATGCGGGCGGAAATATGTGGCGCGTCCGGAAGCGCTGTTCAAGGTTAGCAGAGTGGGATCGCGGCCTCAGCGACTCAGGTGGAGCGCTGTGCCCTGAGCTTGACGTTTGGGGGAGATCCCGTATTTACGGATTGACACTCACAGCGGACTTCAAACAAGACTTGCGGGCGGAGCGGACCTGTAGGAGGAGCGCGGACTCCGCGAGCACGGACTCAGAGGGGGGGAAGCCCCCTTTGCAGAAGGAGGGACTCAAACCAGACAGGGGGGTACTCTAGTTGATTTCAGACTGAGGTCCCCAAAAGTATTTACAAGGTATATAAATAGGCAAGAGGGAATATAGAAAGGCCGGTCAGTCCGGCGTGGTCCGGCGCGGAGATAAGCGGGGATTGTCAAACTAAATAAGGACAAGAGCCCGGGAACTGGAAAGGAGGAACAGATCACTAAACAATAAGTGGCAAGGGTTATTGATGAATAACTGAATGAGATCAATAACCTAGTGCCAATAAAGAGGGGATCAAATGCCGATATTGGCAGGGAAGCAAACAATAAATGGCACTCGGCAAGGAATGAATGATAAGCTGCCAAGTGACAAATGGCCAGAGGAAAAGCGGAGGTCAGCGCGCGGCGCCGATACAAGTCCGCAAATAAGCGGGGTCGGTGTGGTGCCGACACAAGTCCGCGAACAGAAGTTGATCTGCCAGCACTGTCACACAAGGACAGCATGAAGGCCAACAGAGGTACAGAGGGGAGTGGGAGTGTTGGCCTGACCAGAGGTGTCAAGGGCAACCAGAAGTGGCCAGAAGGTGCAGAGATGGGCAGAGGGTGCGGAGTGGGCAGAGGGTGCGGAGTGGGCAGAGGGTGCAGAGTGGACAGAAGCGGGGCATGGCTGTGACCACATAGCGGGAAGCGATGAGTGTGGTTCAGATGGAGACAAGGCAGGCGTGACTGAATGCCGGGAGCGCCAAGGGCTCAGGAACTGGAGGTAAGGTCGGAATACCGGCAGGGTCTAGGTTCTGATTCTTGGCCAAGTCTCACACAGTAAGGCAGGGGGCCAGACATGGGGTTGGGGGCTGGTTAGGATGGGTTTTGGGTCAGCGGATTCGCCTATCGGCATTGGTTCGCTGCTGACGGAGCCCAGGATTTGTCGGTCATGACACCCTTACACAATGTGAGGATATACTTGGCTATAGATGGAGGTGTGTGAAGATTTTGGTAATAACACAAAGGGGCTGAGTGTTCTTTAGGTACCATGATATGATACAGTGGGTGGGAGTCAGGGGGGAGCTTCCTGCTTTCTTCTTCTGATACCAATGCACCCAAGATCAGCAAATGCAGGAAAAGGCTCAGTGTTAGAGACTGGATGTGAGATGATGGATACATCTCCATGGTGGAGGGCTTTGGCCTCAGCGACTCAGACCAGGAGCGCTGTGCCAAGTTACACGTCCATGCCCTAATTTACTTACTGGCAGCGAGAACTAAAAAGGGGGATTAACTCTAGTCGATTTTATCACTAGGGTGTAACCTATCTACAAGTTATGTATATATAGTTACAGCAAGGGCAGGCCCGTGAATGGCAGGACCAAGCAGAGCAGAGTTAATGGAGTTAAACATTAGCTGACTGAATATTACCGACAAGTTGGGTTACAGGGTTAGTGGAATGGTGGGCTATAACCCAGAAATGGAAAGGAGGGATAGGCCTGAAGGTAGACTTGCAGGGCAAGCAAGTGAATTGCCCAGCAGGGGTGGGAGTGCGCTAGCAGACGTCGGAGCTGTCTGGAGGCCTTTGGGGTTCTGTACTTAGGGAAGCGTAGGTAATATTTGAAGGGGTGGTGACCATTGAGGGAGTTGGAGGTGATTGCAGAATACAGGGGGCTCCAAGGTTAGTGATGAAGGAGCAGAGGTAGTCCGGAAGGATCGGAGGTAGTGGAGGATGATGGCTGTAGATGGATATGACACTCAGAAGACTACTGATGTATCCAAGCAACGAGACTGCTGAGCCATGGCCTTTTTCAACTGTGAAAGCCATCTACATGTCACCCTCCAAATAATTCACAGCACATTCACTGCCAAAATTGACCTGAAACACACTGATGACCACATACCCTATCATGCTACACAACTTCCACCAGAAGCCTTGGAAATGATTGCCACCAATAAGGAGAAACTGCTGAAAGATGTAAGGAATGTGCATGATTGTACCAAGAACACATAGAACACTCATCTATATTTGCTAGGTCTGGCAAGATGTTCAGGATAAATTTCCTAATGCATCATTCAGCTGGGATGCAGTATACCACTACCATTGTTCCCTTAAAATGAAAGACTGGAAACTTGACCCTGACCCAGTCACATCTGCCAACATTCTTCATCAGCAAAAGTCCATTATGCTCCGGAGCATCAAGAGTGGCTGGAGCATGTGGGAGACAAAACAGCAGATTGGTCACTCCTGGAGCCAATAGTGTTCTCCTGGGAGGGGGTTCAGGAGCAGCTGGGAGTGGTGAGAAGTATGCAATGTACCAGGAGCAGTGGGAGGAAATTTTTGGTCTCTAAAAAGTTGAAAAAAAAATTTAGGGAAAAAATCAAAAAAAAATTCAGGAACTATAGTGTCTTTAAAGTGCTTTCAGGACATATAATTATTTGCGAAATTGAGGAAGAAATGATGGAGAAAAATGGAAAATGCTTTTGGAGACCTGAGAAATAATGAGAACTGAATTGATGGGAAAGTCTGAAAATTGAATAGGAAAGTGAGGGGAAGCCTTGTAGCATTGTTATTTTCTGTTGTTCTGATTTTTCCCAGTTCTTCTTGGTCTCATTCCCAGCTGCTCCTCAATACTCCTGAAAGCTCCTGGGAGGGTCCAGGAGCAGCTGGGAATGAGACCAAGAAGAACTGGGAAAAATCAGAACAGCAGAAAATAACAATGCTACAAGGCTTCCCCTCACTTTCCTATTCAATTTTCAGACTTTCCCATCAATTCAGTTCTCATTATTTCTCGGGTCTCCGAAAGTATTTTCCATTTTTCTCCATCATTTCTTCCTCAATTTTGCAAATAATTATATATCCTGAAAGTACTTCAAAGGCACTACAGTTCCTGAATTTTTTTTTGATTTTTCTCTAATTATTTTTTTCAACTTTTTAGAAGTCCCTATTTTTCAAATTTTCCTCATTTCCCTCTATATTCCCCCCTCATTCCCCCCCTCATTTCCCCCCTCATTTCCCCCCTCATTTCCCCCCTCATTTCTGTTAGACACTGGTCCGGGGTTGGCACTGAGGGTTGCTGTTGCAGGCCACTATAGGCTGTGATGGCCATGATGCCACAAACAAGGCCCAAGGGTAGGGCATTTGGCCTCAGTGACTCTAAAGGAGCGCTGTGCCCCCTAGCTGTCTCTTGGCCCTCATTTCAGACTTACTGGGGTTGCCTTGCTGGGGTCAGGACTTGGGGAGTCATGGTCAAAGAGCTAAAGTACTATAATGTATCATACAGGATATATATAGGAAGAGGAAATGAATAGAAGTGGACCCAGGCCGAAGGCCAAAGGGTCCAGAAGCAAAAGGGAACAAAGAGCAGGGTTGGCCGCTGTGTGGCCAGCAATGACTGAGGGTCAAAACAAACAATAACAGATAAATAAACGAAAGGGTGTAGGGCCACAATAGCGGTGATGGCAATGGTATTGGCGCTGGACTTGGAGTTGGGCCGGAGTCAGGCACGGGAATGGTAGTGGCCCTGTAGGGGCCAAGTGGGCAGGGTAGAGGAGTCGTGCTGGGTGCGGTGCCGGAGGTGGACTCAGGGTGGGGAGGCTGGTGTGGCAGTGGGGGAGTCCTCAGGGAGGATAGGGCTGAGGTTGGGGTTCGCGCTTGCACTTGCACAGTGGGAATGGGCTTGGGCGGCATCAGGACAGGTGGGGAATGGGCCAGAATGCATGGCCATGACAATTTCCCCCCTCATTTCCCCCTCATTCCTCCCCCCCCCATATTCTGCAAGCCTGAAAGTGATTAAGTTGCCAGATTAATCATATATCAGGCCATAAATTTTGATTGTGTAGTGGTGAGTCTCAGTGTCCTTGATATATAGTATAGTGTTTGATCTAAATGTTAAGCAGTGTCTTGTTGTGTTAGTCTTGTGGTAGAAGGTATTCATGGGGAATCTTCCCTCTTTTTTCCTTTTCATTTTCAAATGCTCCAGGAGCTCCCAGAAGCTTCTCACCCCTATACACTTTGAAGCATTTAAATTGTATTTACTGGATATGTTTGTGCACAAAGCAATGCTCCATGCCCTCCTGGGAGTGCCCTGGAGTACCTGGCCAACTCTGGAGGAAATGAGCTGTTCCTGGACCAGCCAATCTCCTCCTGATTCTCCCAGTGCTCTCCATACTCCAGAGCACTCAGGAGCATAATGTCAGGGCACACCCACCTGACCCGGGTCCACCCGGACCCACCTGGCCACACCACACCCACTCCCTGCTGTCCATCCCTCTCCTTCCCCCCTCCTCCCTCTCTCCCTCTTTCTTCTGTCTCTCTTTCTTCTCCTTTCTTTATTTCATTCTTCCCATCTTTCTCTTTCTGCTTATTCCTTCTATCTACATGGACCACTTTCCTCTGTATCAATGTACCATTGACCCATCTGGCCCACACACCCCAGATGGCTTCCTGCTGTGCCCAGCACACACGCACGCAGCAGACGCTCTCGGGATCCCCCACAGGGACACCTGGATGGCTGCGGCTGTTAGAACTGGGTGAGGGCGGATGATTCCGGAGGGGAACCGGAGACTTAGCAAGGAGGGACCTTGGCCTCAGCGACTCAAGCGGAGCACTGTGCCATTGCTGTTTGTCCATTTGGTCCTTAATTTCATAGGAGGCGAGCAGGAAGTGTTACGGATACGGAGTCTCCAACGACCATATCCGTCGCATGGTCAAAGACTTCCCCTCTCTATCGCTCCTCCCCCCTTTCTTCTTTCCGTCCTCTATCCCGCTACCCTATCCTCCTTACCCGTTCTACCCCTTTCCCCCCCCCCTCGTGCAAAGCTTTCCCCATTGGGGTTTTGGTGCTGGCCGAGGTTGTTTGTGTTTCGTGGGATTTCCCGCGACCTTACCATTTGTAGATAGTCACGCGTCATGTACGGAAACCGCCGAAGGCGGTTCCCGCTAACTAACAACTGCTCTACAACTGTCTCGTGTACCGTCTTCTGTAACAACCCTCCCTGTGACTCAACTGAACCCGTGTGACTGTACAACTCTCAATATGTCTTATAAGTCTGGTTATATCGAGTCCTCTAACGGCCCTCGCCGCGAGAACTCGAGGTCGAGAGTCGAAGACTCTCGACATGTGTATCGTCCTACTGAATCTGTACCCTATGGGTCTTCATCACTCCGCTCTCCCCCCAGTACTCAACATACGACATCACCTCACGATCTTGGAGATCGTGAATACTTTGAGGCCCATCTTCCCGTGATGCCGGCACGTTCGCTATGCGAACGCCAAGTCGCTGCCCATCCACCGTCTGTTCCCTCCTTCGCCAGTCATCATGTTTCCCTGCCAACGGTACGTTCCCTTTGGGAACGCCAAGTCACCGAAGGCCCTACTAGTCAGTCCTCATTGTACGCTTATGACATCAACCCGCTACCGGCACGTTTGCACTGCGAACGCCAAGTACCCGATAGCAACTATATGAAGTTCTCACCCATCTCACAAGTCGCGACCTCGCACACAGTACGCTCCATTGAGGAGCGCCAAGTACCCGTGGCTGACCCATCCGTCCTGGCATCTCCGACTACCTACAGTTGCGGACAGGCAAAGTCTGAAAGAAATTTTAATCTCCATGAAAAAGTCTGGAAACATGATAAAACGATGTATTTTGGGTAACCGAGTTCATTCCGAGGCTTTCCGACACTGAATTCGAAGATTATATTTCCATGTGAGTGCCGAAATTTAGCGTCGCGCTAGAAAATAGGCGCCCATGCATAAAAAGGGGGCCAAATGAAAGCTGTTGACTAGTAGCATATGATTTTTTGTGAAAGAAGTCCCATGGAATGGTGGTATGGCAGGAAATCGGTGATGGGGAGGCAGAATCACATGAGTTTGCTTCCGGTACGCCAACCACTCCCCTCCAGCGTTTGGATTCATGCACAATTTGGAAGTGCATTAATCAGACTTGGAGGTTTATGGATGCCTATCGGAAGGGAAAAGCAGCAGAATGGGTGGTAAAAAAAAAACAAAAGAGTCATCACTCAGTTTCCGAAGCGAAGCCGCAAGAATTGCAATGGATGCGATTCCGAGGAATACTGCAACCACAGATAGCTAGATACTCTTGTATTTTGATGTACAAAAGTATACCCTCCCAATATTGCCAATATTGCCTCGCCGATGTCTGAAATGCCAAATTTTTCTTCAATTTTTGGGTCCAAAATTTAGCGTGTGCTCGAAAAACGACCTAGGAGCCTATAAAGTGTGTTTTTAGATAGCTATAATGAATTTGCCTGTCCGCAACTGTACCATCAATCCCTTAATAGCTCACTACATCATCAATCACGATCGATGGGAACTCGATCGTCCACCCCCAGGCAAGACTGGGATCACTCATCGATTACATATCCTGTTATGGTACAGACCAGATATGACCTCACTCATCCCACTATAAGAACGGATCGAGGAATGGGGAATTTCCCCCATCCCCATAACATTGGTGCCCCAACCCGGTGCGAGAAACTCGCACCATGCCACCAAAGATGGTGTCCCTGTTGGGAGACAAACCAGTCACCCCGGTCCAAGTGACGCACGAATTGTATCCTCCTTCCTGCCCCACGAGGATTAGTCAGTCAGATCGTAGATCCAATTCAAGAGATACCTCGCCAGTAGGCGAAGACGTGCATTCCTCGCCTGGCGCATTCCTACAACAACAAGCTCTCAGGCAAGTCATCGAAGCTCTTGGAGAGTTTGAAGGTGGAATTTTTGAGGATTCGAATAACTACATGAAACGTATACGAAATTGGCGTCGTCTCGCTCCCGCTGATCTCGAGAAAGAGTCTGTTGGAGCCGGTCTCGAAGGAGAGCCTTTGAGATATCGACTAGGGACCGTCTGGCGGGTTGAGCTAACCGACCTGCTCATGAAAATTACCGAGTTCACCCAGCTAGCCACCAAGGCCAACTTAGCCGCAGGTGATTTCGTAGTGGATCCCCGAGGCGACCTAGCCCTGATATTCACTATAAGAGGATGGTCGTCGCCTAAGGAGTTCAGCATTGCATGGAACTTCCTAGACCAGCGTTTCAATTCCTTCGAAAAACATTTCGATGCCATCAAGAAAGCTGCTCGTCCTTCACGGGAATTTGACAAGTCGCGCATGAGTGGACTCAGGTTGGCAAATGTCTCGCCCGCCAAGTTTACGGATCCTGGGCAAGTTGAGGAGGTGTGGTCGACCGAAATGTGACCCACTCATCAACCTGAAGCCCTCCTGTCGGGATGGACTACTTTTGAAGATCTCATATCTCCCGCGGAAGAGACCACTTTCGTTCGTAAATGCACCCTACCGTCCAGGGCCTTCCCGGTGCCTAGACCAAGCATTAATGTCGCTGCAGGGATGTTACTCAGAGACGAACCCTCGATGCCATTCATCACAGTTCGTCGAGAGACCAACGCTTTCGAGAACCCCAAGGAGAATGTGGGTTACATGGAATTTGTGAAAGGTCTGAGGGTCGGAAGGAAGACAGAGTTGGGACCTATCGAGGAGAGACTCGATCCCGACAACCGTGGACCCAAACCCCCTCGTGTCCCTCACCATCCGGCGAATGAAGGACCCATTGGATCCAGAGATCCAGGTCATGATCCGAGACAACCGCCTCCCGACCCCTGGCAGCCGCCACCACGAGGTGCAGGTCCACCACCCCCATCAGGACCACCACCTCCACCTGGACCACCCCCTCCGCCCGGTGGGGCTCCCTACCCGGGGCACATTCCACCCGTCAGATACGCTGGGGCACTGCCCCTCCCCCGCCTCCCGGACCTGGAGCGTTGGCAGCGCCTCAGCAGAATCCTGGATACAGACCTCCTCCTCTCGACCGCACGCAACCTTATGTGGATCGCAAATATACTGCGTCAGACTTCCCGGAGTTCGATGGTTCGATCGACAGCTATATAACGTGGTGCAGCATATGTCGGAACCTGGCCAGGCACTCGCCTGCTTTCGCCCAACAAATGACCCGCATACTTCCTGATCGTTTCAAGGGTGCTATGGCAGACTGGTGGTCGACTGTACTGGTCGCCGACAAGTTGTATTTTACCACCAATTGGGAAGATCTACACGGATATGTGCTACATTTCTTCTTAACACCCGCCTTCCTCGACAAGATTCGAGATCGATTCCATGCATGTAGGTACCGTAAGGGTGAAAGGTACTCTAAGGAGTCCCCACACGACTTCGCGACACGCAAACTATGACTCTTACGCATCCTATATCCACTCGCCGATGTTCCCGGACCAGAGGTCTTGAGGGGCGAGGCCCAAAGACTTCTAGAAGACATCCCAAAAGGATGGTGGGCCCATCTCAACATCGATCAGGTCGACACAGCCGAAGAACTCTTACGGCTGACTAAACTTAAGCATGACGAATTAGTAGCTAGCGACGAGTTCAGTATCGACGCTTTAGCAAACCGAGTCGCCCGCATCAATTTGGAGAGGAATAAATGCGGAGGAGACCGTGTCGAGACCAGAAGCGTCGCCGTCGTGTCCGGAAGCCAGACCTACCCTACGAGCGACTTCAAGTCGCGGAAGAAACCGCCCAGACCGTGTTGGCACTGCGGAAGTGCGAACCATTGGGACAACGACTGTCCCCCTAGGAAGGCTGATCGAGCCAGGAACAACCGTAAGGAACGTGACAACTCGTCCAAGTTGGAAAGTACCTACCGACGTGCTTATGCTGCCTTAGTGGGAGGTCAGGAAGCAGAATTCACAGTGGCCTACACAGAGTTTTGTACCCTGTCCGATTCCGAATTGTCGGACATACCTGACATAGATAATGCCGAAGATACTTCCTTTTCTTACATTGCGGCCTGTACGTGGAAGGAGATCCTGCCTGACGAGAGACTCATTGGGGCCGCCCTGGTCCCGGGTGAGATATATGAAGCCCGTAAGATATTCGAGCGACCCCCAGGCCAGCAGTCCTTAGGATCTGACGCTTGTCGAGTCCGTTGTCGTATCAATGCAATAGACGGGATCGAGATAGAAGCGTTGGCCGACTCCGGGGCAGCATGCACGCTAATATCGGCTGACCTGTACGACCGTATTAAAGGAGAAGGCACCCACATTAAGCAAGGATTGAAATTGAATTTGGTTCAGCTAACAGGGAAGGCTAAATGCCAAGGCTACACGACGATTGACTTATACCTGCCCTCACAACGAGGTCACGTCCTGTTGAGGGGTGTAGTGTCAGGGACTCGTCCGGGGTTGAGGGGGTCCGGGTATAGCGTCCGGGACCGAGAGCCTGGCGGGGGGCGGATCGGGCGTGCGTACTGACAGGCCCGATGTGGGACAGTAGTCCCTGGCCACTTAGACTGAAGTGGAAAGTTGAGAAGAAGGCTACTTCTTCGGTTCCCACTTCAGGTTCGTTTATATACATGCGGCTTGGATCACATGACGGATGCCACGTCACCCTCGCACACAGCCGTAACCACCCGGGTGTCTCCGTGGGAGATCCCGAGGGTATCCGGTGCAGGCACGCGTGCTGGGCACAGTGGGAAGTCGCCTGAGGTGCCCGGGCTGGGTACATGGTGGGCGCGCTGCAGATGGGTCAGTTGTACATTGATACAGAGAAAGTCGTCCATGTAGAATAAAGAGAGAATAAAGGGGAAGTAAGATAAGGAGAAACTGAGGAGGGGAGGATGAGGGGGAAGAAGGGAAAGGGGGAGGGGGTAAGGAAGGGTGGACTGGCGGGGTACCGGGTCAGGTTGGGCCGGGTGGAGCCGGGTCAGGCGGGTGTGCCCTGACATCACCCCCCCCTTAAGCCGCTTCGCCTCGAAGCGGCCAGGTGGTTCTCCCTTTCTCTCCCTGGGGCTTGGGGTGCGTCCTGTGAAATTCTTCGATTCGGTCGGGGGCATGGGTTAGGTGGTCCCGCTGGAGCCATTGGTTTTCAGAGTTCGGCCAGCCAGTGAACTTTACCAGATACCAGAGTTTCCGGCATAGCCACTTAGAGTTCAGTATCTTCTCGACCTCATACTCTTCCTCTCCTTCTACCAGTTCCGGGCCTGGGCGTAGGTCAGCGGGTCTTTCTGCGATACCGTCCGGGAGGTGTGGCCTGACGTTCGTCACGGACACAACTGGGTGGATTCCCTTCTGTCGGGCAGTGAGCTGGAGCTTAACGGCGGCCGGGGAGATGACTTGGGTGATCTTAAAGGGGCCAAGCCACTTGTGGTCCAGTTTCTTAGTCGGACGGTCGGTCGTGTAGTTGTAGGCATTGAGCCAGACTTGGTCACCCTCTCGATACTTAGGGGCCGGGTCACGGTCCCGGTCGTAATATCGTGCCATCTCATCCGCTGCGTGCTCTAGGGCTGCCTTTGCCTCCTCTTGCATTTTCATCATCCTTGACGAGAATGCATCGGCGGCTTCCACCTCGGATGTGCGCGTGGGTTCTGTCCCCATCCTGGGGTGTTGGCCGGTGTCGAGTTCAAAGGGGGTTCGGTGAGTGGAGGAGTGAACGCGGTTGTTGTAGGAGAATTCTGCTAGCGGGAGCCAGTCCGCCCAGTCGTCTTGGCGGTGGTTGACGAACACCCGGAGGTAGGCCTCGATCTCTTGGTTGACCCGCTCCGTCTGTCCATCCGTCTGGGGGTGGTAGGGCGTTGAAGGGGTCAGGTTGACACCTAGGAGGTCTGCGAGCTCCCTCGAGAAGCGGGAGACAAAGGCGCTCCCTCTATCGCTGAGGATCTCTTCCGGGAGCCCATGGTGTCTCCAGACATGCTCCAAGAAGAGTCGTGCGATACCCTCCGAGTCCACAGTCGTCACGGTGGGGACCGCGTGGATGCGTTTGGACAGCCGGTCCACTACGACCAGGATGGCATTATATCCTCTGGACTCTGGGAGTTCTCCTATCATGTCCACTGAGATGACCTGCCAACGATGGGTGGGGATCTTATTCGGGGTAAGTTTCCCAACCTTTCGTGAGGGGAAGGGTTTGACGCGATTGCAGGTGTCGCATCCGCGTACATATCGTCCGACATACTCAGCCATCCGGGGCCACCAGTAGTCACGGGAGACGAGTTCCAGGGTTTTCCATCGCCCTGGGTGCCCCATCACCCGTGAGTCGTGGTGTAGCCGTACCAGATCATGGCGGAGCTGGGGATCTTTTGGGACATTGTCAGGGGACGGACCCCGGGTCCCCAGGACCCCTCTCTACAGTCCACAGTCTGGCCTGTAAACACAGCCCATCTCAGGGCATAGCTACTGTGGGTAAGAAAGTGAGAAGAAGGTTAACTTCTCACTTTCCCACAGTGGCCCCAATATGGCGAAAACTTCCGGGGATACCCGGAAGTCACATGAGGTGGGATCCGGGGTCGGATCATGCGGCGCGCGGAGCATGCGGCGCAGGAAGTGCGCGGGAAGTGGAGCGGGTCCGGATGCGGGTCCGGGTCCGGGCTAAGTCAGGGTATGTGCCCTGACAGACATACACCCTTCCCCGGTACAGGATCAGGTCACCCTGCTTCTCCCATTCGTCCGACCTTAACGTCCCTTCACCCAGTTCTTGCATGGCCTTCACTACCTTCTCGTCATGGTCCCTTGCCTCGCGTATCCTTCCCAGAATACCCGCCTCTTCACCTTCTACCGAAACTGCCTCTGTTGCGCGGGCTTCAAACCAGGCGGGTTGGAGAAGAGTTAGCCCCTCGTTGTCGTCTCTCCCCTTCGGGTGGTCAGCATGACGGTGTCATATCCGTGCATACCCGACCCCGACCCGACTTCCGGACCTCCACCCTCTTCACCTCCGGAGTCATAACCTACCGCTGCCTTTCCGATACTCACCTTCGGTCTTGGCAACACACCCCTCCTCTTACCTCTCCGACCCCTTCTCCGTCCGTTCCGATACTCATCTCGGACCGAACATCGCCCTACTCGCCACCCTTCCTACAACTCCGCTCCCCCCTCACCACACCTCCACCCTCCCGTCATCCCCTACGCTTTCTCCGTCCGTTCCGATATCCACCTTCGGACCTGACTACTCTTCCTTACCTGTCCCCTCTCTCCTTCCTCCGTCACTCCTCCGCCACCCTTCCGCCAAGTTACGACCATCCACTGCTGTTCCGTACTTCACACTCGGACACCGTTCATACCTTACTCCGAGCCTCCGTCATAGTCCATACCTCGGACTTTGACTCCACCTCGGTCTTAGTCCATTGCATTGGTGACCTCATACTACGTAAACACCATTGCCAATATTCCTCGGACTTCCAATCCCGCCTCCGTAACCTCCGTAAGCTCCGCAACCCCCGAGCTTCGCGGACCGCCTCTGGCACTCTCGCCGTTTGTAATGTATTTCTCGCAATTCCCCCTCATCCCTATTTGGACTACTGCTTCCTTCTATTCTAGCCAGTTAGTCATCACCCCCACTTCCCCTCATCCTCCTGCCCCTCTGGGCCTCGCCCACTCTACCTCCTTTCGGATGTATCACAGGTCTTGCCCTATGACCTTCGGTACCGCTCCGCTCCCTCTAACCCTTTGTTCCCGTTCGGACGTCTTCGTTCCGATTCGGTCGCCCTTTGTTTCTCCTTGTGCTTTTGCCCCTTCCTTATATATATATCGGCGCTTGTACATACTTGTCTGGTTTCAGTCCGAAATCGACCTGAAATGCCCCCAAGAGACTTCCTGCTCACCTACTGTGAAATTAAGGACCAAATGGACAAACAGCAATGGCACAGTGCTCCGCTTGAGTCGCTGAGGCCAAGGTCCCTCCACGCTAAGTCTCCGATTCCACTCCGGAGTCGTCCGTTTCCGCCCATCTCTAACAGGATCCATAATTAAAACATACAACGAAATTTACACGGAAATTATGAAAAATGGGGAACTATAGTTATGCAAATTTTCAGCCCAAACGGTCCAGCCATTGTGAAGTGATACCCATGATGGGAATATAGAAATCCGCATCATGTGTAATGACATGTGAGGGTGGCGATGCACAGGGAACCGGCCGTCGGAACCGAGATCCGCACTTTGGCAGATCGCGAAGACCAATTTCCATCCAAATAAGGAAGAGCCCGGTCAAAACAAAGCACAGAAAGTGCAAAACAACCTTAGATCATGAGGGAAAAATCTGAAATAAATCACAGAAGCCCATATGAAAGAAATAAACACCCGCGCATATCATAAATCCCGAACAATTAAACGGAAACGGCGCCCGCATACGAACAACTATGGGAACGACGCACGTGATTACCGAATGTGCGCGCGAACTTTTGCTAACTCAACGAATACCAGGAAATAGGACACAACCTTAGTACCATTGGAAAGGTGGGAATAAATGGAAATTTATGATACCAAGAACGTGAGAAAACATCCAGAAATGAATGAGGTACAGGGACATGAAGTTAGAAACCTGAAAACGCGCGGGAAGACAGCTTCAAGAGGTCCAGAGTCCTAAATAAAATACATAAAAATATGATATCTTCGAGGACGACCTACTATAACAACAAACAATACATATGGAGGATTAGGATGTGATAATACAAAGGGGAATCAGGGAATATGAACGAAATTCACGAAAACCACTAAACTATGACGGACCATGGTGGGAATTTTAGGGAACGATGTTCTAATAAAGTGGAGAGCTATAACACATTTGTTTGAGTAATTCTTGACTACTAGCAACTTTTTCTTTCAGTTTTAAACCTGAATAATCCACTCATTTACCATTTCAGTCTCATTTTAACTAAATGTCACTAAATAAAATTGGAATAAATCAGCTGAAGGTCTCAGCACAGCCGTACACATAGTAATGCGAAGTTTGAATTCAGAATCATCGAGTCATAGCAAATTTAATGGTATATATATAGAATTTGAAATAGGTAACTGCGACAAATACAGCGCAGCCAAGTTCCAATTAACCATTAAAATAGCTTAGGCGAGGGAGGACAATAAGGATTCTAGGCGCAGTCTGTCCGCAGTAGAACTGCAGTTCAGCGCAGCAAAAGTGCAGTAGAACTATAGCGTGAAAATTTCATTTTTTATTCAGTTTGAGAAAAATACACTGTAAATAGAAGGTAGAGCGTGAAAAAGGAAGGCGACCCAAGGAGTATAAAAGGGAGACCCTTTCTGCGACTTTTCGCCCCCCCTTAGAGAAGTAAGAAAATAGAGTATTATTTTTCTCAAGCATTTCTGGTTTTCACTCCAGTGCGAAAAAGTGATATACAGTTGAGATTGCCACTGTAGTAAAAGGCAGCAATTAAGGAGAGAAATATTAAGTAGATATTTCAACAGGAGAGCTGGTTAACACTCCAGATTTCAAAGTGTAAACACAAAACAGTTATCTTGCTACTGTTAAAACAAGCAATAAAATAAGACAAAAATAAAACAAACTCAAGGGACACTCCAGACACAATCCAAATTCATTAACTGAATAGAATCATTGAAACTTCACCAAGTAGAAGATTAAATTCAAGTTTAAAACAACGCTACACAGAATTACACCTAGACAAATTAAGAAATTTCAATAAAGAAACAGCTCCACAGGGCTCGGTTTATCTGTAAGTCAATTCCCAGGAACTTTAAAACTAACCCATAAAAATAGAATTAGCCAAAACACTCGAATTGGTACTATATTTACAATAAATAACACTAGTACACTTCCCCATCCTAACTAAAGAACCAGGGAACAGCTTGGTGGTGGTCTTGTTTGAACCTCCCAACTGACCTTCCTTCGTTCTCTCCTTCAGCGCTAACACCTTACCAGGCTAGTCATAGCAACACTCCCTGAACCCACTTTGGAGGCACAAGTTATGGTGATGCAATAGCTCGAATTCACAGTCAGTAGCTAAGTTGATGGCATGATGTGGTGAGACTAATTCAGTGAAGGATCTGTACAGTTATCCAAACAGACATATGTATACTAAGCCCGAGTTTGGGATTTGAGTTTGGACTACTCTAAAGTACAGCTTCAGCCTTCAGAGGCCTGTTTTCGAATTTAGCTAAACTGACAGTTTAGAACCAGTTCTGTCCAGTTTAGGTGCAGTTAAGGATTGGCAGTTTTGGTGCACTTTAGGCTAGTTTAGCCCATTGTGAAACCCCCTAATGAACGGACCACTTTCAAAATTGCTGGTGTGACTGCATCATGCCCTGCAATCACAACAACAGTGATGCTTTGAAAAGCCTTAAACTCTTGTCCCAATGCCTGAGTTATACATGAGAGTCCATTGGGAAAATGTGGTGCACAATTCTCTGGAGGTTGGGCGATTAGACATTGGTGTTAGATCGGGTGGATTCAGATGACTCCGGAATGGAATCGGAGACTTAGCGTGGAAGGACCTTGGCCTCAGCAACTCATGCAGAGTGCTGTGCCATTGCTGGTTGTCCTGGGGGTCCCTAATTTCGGATCTAGCAGAGGGAAAGTCTCTTGGGGGGAAATCAAGTCAATTTTGGACTGAGGTTACAAGTTACTAAGTACATTGTATATAAGGAGGGGTCTGGAATCAAAAGGAGCAAGGGTACTCTGAAAGCAGACAAAGGGAGCTGGAAGGAGGAACAACACCGAGGGTCAAGGGTTTGACTCAATGGTGTTTCCCAAAGGAGGAGTGAAGGGCCAAGGCCCAAGGAGGAAGGAAGGAGGATGGGAGTGGGGAATGGCTAGCTGACTGAATAGAAAGGAAGCAGCAGCCCAAATAGGAATGAGGGAGAATAGCGGAATTGAATGGAGCAATGCAATAGTTGCAAGGTCTGAAGTAAGTCCTGAAAGTCCGAACTCGGAAGTTAAACTCCAGAATATTGGCAAAGGTAATTAAATGGAATGAACTAACCAGTACAATGGGTATAAGTGGAGGTGGGGTCAAAGTCTGAGGTCGAAGCTAAGACCAGAGGTTCTGGAGACTGGGACATGAACGGGTTTCCAGAGCAGAGGTCCGGAGTTGGGAGTATAGGTGTTGTGTGCTTGTCTGGGAGGTGTCGAGGTTGAGCTCAGACCCAGAATGTTCCAGAGTCGTACCGAAGGTGGTGTTGGAGCCGGAGGTGGGATAACCTCTTGGGAGTCGGCAAGGAGAAGGTGATGGAAGGGAAGTAGGGCTCCAGAGTCAGTTTCGGAGTTCCAGGAGCCCGGAGCGGAGGTCAGGATTGTATGGATATGACAATAAGAACTTGAGCATCACTTGGGGCTTTTTGTGAGGCCTGGGTAGGCCTCCGATAGCTCCAACCCACACAGTATTGTGGAGAAACTTCAAGACCCACCCTTCAGTTGCACAAAAGACACTTCTATCCTTAAACTTCTTCTTGAATATAGAAGGGTCACGGAACTGAATTGTAGCAATGATCAGACAGCATGCATCACTAAGAGATACTGCAGTGCCTATCTGTCTCAAGCCCTTAAGTTTTTGAGTAATCTCAGTGGTGATTTTGGGTAGCCATCCTTGAGAGAGGGTGTTAAAGAAATGGGTTAAGGGCAATCCATTTCTTTCCGTCCTTATAAATGACTTGGAATCGTCCACCTCATGTATGTAGGGCGGCTTAGTCGTGTAATTAGAATTGTCTGATAGCCTTGGAGCTTTTGACAGAAAGCTGAGACCTCACGGTGAATGGGAGTCTGTTACAACGGATACTTGGCGCTCGTTATGTGAGCGTACTGTGTGCGGGTGTATAGGATCACAGGTTGAGAGAATGTCCAGAATGGGACTAGTCAAGGGCATAGGGCTAGCGGGTACTTGGCGCTCGAGGGAGCGTACCGGTAGCGAGTGATGTTCTAGCTCCTTGAGGGAGCTGCTAGAGGCTGGGTTGATGGATACTTGGCGCCCAGATGGGCGTACTGGCAATGAGGTATGAGACCGTTCATCTGGCGAACGGTCTGTATATGTGTCAATGGGTACTTGGCGCTCATAAGAGCGTACCGGTGACGGAGGGGTTAGTTGATCGTAGGTCGAGCGACACGTGGGGGGTTCAATGGCTACTTGGCGCTCGCGAGAGTGTACCGGCGACGAGGGGAACGGGCTTGTATCGAATACCAATCCATCCGTAGAGTTAACCAGATGCTCACCATAAGGTGAGACAGATGGGAGCCCAGTACCTGGGCGAGCGATGTGAGTCATAACAAAAGGTGTTTGCACATACCTGAGTTGAGTCATGCGCAAACTCGATGATCCATGGCTAGAGTCGTCAACCTCGGCAGGGATGACCCATATAGATGGTGACCGAGACATACACAATCCTACACAGACGATACAGTGTTGACACAAGGAGGTTTACAGTTGTTGCACAGAAGAGGATGGTGTGTTATTCGTTAGGTTTCGTCTTTTCAGCTGTTGCCGTACATGAATGTGACGCTAACTATTGAATAAGAAATGATCACAAGAAATCTCGCGAAATAGAATAAATAATCCGGCCAGCACCAAAACCCGATAAGGGAAAGCTTAGTGCGGAGTGAACGTGTAAGAAAGGGGGGAAGTGGGGAGAAGGTAACAAAGAGAAGGGAGGATAAGGAGAAGGAGGGCCCGCTGTGGTGGACGTTCAGTCGACACGGTCGCAAGAGACTCCATTCCTATAACAGAGGGGAACTTAGTATGAAAAAACTATTGTGATAACTAGCATGAATTACATACCAAAATCCCCCACCAAGTTGTTTTACCACCTGGAGAATCTTGTTGTGCTGCCTTCCTCAAAGCATCCTCATTCCACCCTTTCCCTTTGATGATATGTCTCCCAATTACTTGAGAAGTGAGCTTCTTGAAGAGTGAAGGTGAGGTATGTTGTGCCTGCTGTACAATTTTCGATGGGTTTGCCCAATGAACTTTCTTTGCAGCCTCTGTTAGAAGTAAAAAGAATGTAGGGCCCCACCAATAGGTCCGTACAGCAGCCTTGACCTCTTTTGTCTGTTTCCGTCCACTTCGGTGAGGTTCCTTCACCTTATGTAACTCGTGTTTGATGACTGCCAATCCACACTTAGCACAAGAAATTTGAGCAACATTCAACTGAGTAGAATGTGACTCTGGGTCTGTCATGGTGTCTGGAGTGTCAGTTTGATGCTGTTCACGATAACTTCATGTGAAAAAAATAGTAATCAGCTGAATAGCTAACAACATACCCTTTTCCCACTGTCCTTCCTTGACTCCCCATCAAATGTCCGCTTCCTAGCACGATAATTGGCTTGTCGTACACGATCATATTCCCTCCGATCAGCCGCAACCATCACTGCCCTCAACTTCACAGCTTCGGCCCTGGAGTCCCAGGATTCACGTAGCTCTTCAAATTGGTGCTTTGTCTGAAGAACCTTTTGCTCCAGGGTTATTTGGGGGAAAAAACTGAGTAGCCCTTCACCATCCACTGTGCTGGAGATGTCTGGACAGAGATCCAGCTTTAACTTCATCACCTTCTCAATCTTCGGAATGATTTCCTTCGGAGCCTTAGCTGCAGCCCCTATGTCAGGGACAGCTCCGAGAGCGGCGAGGTCCCGGCGCGAGGGACTCGATGGGACAGATGTCGGCTATGCGTAGCGGCGGTCCCGTCGCGGGGTGAGCGTCCCCGACCACTTGGTCTGAAGTGGGAAGTTGGTTTATCATTAAAAGGAAGAAGCTATGGTACTTACCTGAAGTGGGAAGTTGAGAAGAAGGCTGCTTCTTCTGTTCCCACCCCAGGCGCTATTATATACATGCGGTCAGGGTCACGTGGAGGAGGCCACGTCATCTCCGTGCACAGCCGCACCTCCCCGGGTGTCTCCGCGGGAGATCCTGGAGGTGGCCACTCGGTAGGCAGGAGTGTGTGCGGCGCGTGCGGCGATCGGGGGAAAGGGGTTAGGTGTGTAGTGGTACATAGAGAAAAGGGAAATCGACCGTAGAATAAAAGGAGAGAGAAAGGGGAAAAGTTGAGGAAAGAGACTCGGGGGGTGATACCGGGGGAGCGGAGTAGGGTAGTGCGGCGCGGGGTGCAGGGTCGGGCGGGTGTGCCCTGACACCCTAGTGCTTTGGGAGATGAGGGTGGTGTCGGGGCAGGGGCAAAGGGAAGCAGGGACCCTAACAATGTGGGAGAGGTAGGCAGAAGAGACAATGTCATGGAGGGTACCAATAGTGATAGTGTCCGTTCGACCACGCCATCAACTGATGCACCAGTCTGGATAGTCAATACATTAATGCATGAACAGTAAGAGATCAACTGAAAAGCTTACATTAAGCAAGTGGTGGTTCAGAACCTGCATAAAAGCAAATAAACAGAGGCGAAATTGCGAAGTTGATAGGTACTTGATTTCTGGTCGAAATATGCTGTTGAGCACATTCTGTGCATGTAGACCACATGAAGAAACATCATCTTGATGCATAGTCGGAATTGAAACAGTTTCAACAGACCCCGCAGCAAAGGGAGGATACATAAGCTACTGGGAAAGAGCATTAATGAGTGGAACTGCACAGATAGGGACCTTATGGGCAGTTGTTGGATGAAACAATGAGTCCCCAACTCGGATGGTCTTCGATCTACCTTCTATGACAATAGCGATCCAGTGATTTTGATTGACAAATGCAATCCCAATAAGTGTCTCCAATGTCCCATCTGCTAATTGTGCTGCACAGTCTCGCATAAAACGGTAAGATCGAGAGCCATACACTTTTGGAGGCAAATTCTCTTCACCAAAAAATTCACGGACTCAATCAAAAAAGTTGGGGGACACAACGTGGATGGCAGTGCGAGTTATTTCAGGTTCTCCACGAAGAATTGAGCAGTACCGCTCATGGTCAGTGTCATTCAGACATGCATGTGACACAATCCGTACCAGCGAGCTCATCCCCAGCATGTCCCTGAAGCCATGAACACATTCGGACCATGTGGTCATCCCAAGCAACGAGTGGAAAATTTCTTTCAACTCAAGCAATAAGGCCTCTTGATGCAGGCCATTGGTCAGCCACTTGAAGGCAGTATGCCATAGGTCCTGGAGATCCTGCACCAATAGTATGGATTGCAGGACTGGAGCTAAGTTCAGCGGATATGGGGTGTCATTGATGGCAATAGATTGGCTACCAGGAGGTGGACTCAGAGCAAGAAAATGCCTGATAGAGTATAGTGGAGGCCATCGCAGAGACTCGACCACTTTAAGGTCAAGGAGAGTGATAGGAATGTAGGAAGTGTAGGTGAGATGGGTCTGCGTGTCCTTGAAGTGGCAATTGTGGAAGGGAAAATTCAAGAAAAGACATCACAGAGAGATGTGGGTCAGGCAAGAGAGTCCCGATAAGGGACAGTGGAACATCCTTGAAATTACAAGGTTTTGTTGTGAGCGCTTCAATGTAGCTAGCAAAAGCAAAGGGATCCATGGACATCACCTAAGCGTACCTGTAGATATTCTCCACCTATTTATCATCGAAACACGATTCTCCATCCTAGACTTAGCTGGTAGACACCACACCAGGACACCAGAAAAGGTCTAATGAGATGGCAACCTTGAATACTTAGACCTTGAACTTCGGGCAGTGAATGTCACATGTCACATGCATAGATCAACTAAGCCAGCAGGACACGGCAATCCCCGAAAACCGTGGGAATGAACCTATGGTCGTTATAGTACAGTATTTGGGAATCCGATTCACTATCGGAATAGGAGACAGAAATCCATCAAAGACACAAAAGGTGGGAAGCATGTCCAGTGAATGTGGCAAGTTTGCACAATTGGCTGGGTTGAGAGGATTGATCTTTGTCTGCCTCCCTTGCAAGGTGCACAAGTTTAATGGGATACCAATAAAGTATCCACATGGCTGCTAAGTGGGTTATGGAGGAGTAGGGTGTGTGACCAATCCCAGTGGCCCCAAGATGTGAGGAACAACTGTTGATCAATTGCCCGCTCTTGAGACTCCACGGGTTGAGGATTCCATCCTGGCCCGACGTCCAAATCATCTCGTCCCTGTGTTTGCTTTTGGGAATCACTATATAGAATGCTAGACATGGACCTCGGGCTCGACAATGAATGCGTGACTTCACTCAAGTAAGGTGAAAAAATCGTGATGTCCCTGGAGGAGAGACCAACTATCAAAGGTTGTTACTGAACTAGCCTCCTGGGCTTCTGAAGCTGTCGCTCCTTTGTGCTCTTGTGGCTCCATCAGTGTTCCGAGGGCTTAATCCATTGCATACGGGTGACACAAGCATCCTTGAAAGAGGTCACCCAAGGGGGAAAATGAGGAAAAAGACTCTACCGAAGCTGCTTCTACGATCGGCTCGACACGGGCGTATTCGCTTCCTTTTAGGCTGTGGATCCTGCTTGCTCTTCTTTGATAATGAGGGCAGCAGTTTTTGGAGTTTCGGGTGTGGGCGGGAGAAGTGCCGGTGTACATGCCGATGACAATACACAGTGGGAATAAGAGTCGTGTAAAAAACCATTTTAAAAATGGTAAAATACCTTCACTTTGACAACGATCAGAATAGTATTTTACCATTAAGACTATGGTCCTTTACCATGCTAACGGGGGTAAAAGACCTATTTTTTCGTAGTTTTCTACCATCTTAACGATGGTAAACAGTCACTTTACAATGGTTGTAATTGGTATTTTACCTCACGGGTCTGGTAAATCATGATGACTGTGGATGGTAAAATACATAACAGTTCATGGTTATTTACAGCTATTAATATGGTAATAAACAGCGAAAATGGCATTGCATCTTACTGGGTTGCATTACGACAAGCAGCATTGATCGAAATCGAGCTGATTTGAGAAGCGAATGGGAGCTATATAGATATGAGCGTCGATTCGATATGATTCAACCCTGATGATTTGATACAGCACGGACTGCACAGCCTAGTAAAAATGCAGGAGGCCTCGGAATTGAGAGCAAAATGACAGACACAAACCTGCGAGCGGCTGAGAATTTCAACTCCGACATGAGGTACCAGATAGAGCTTTGGCTTCTGAGATGGTCCAAGCACATCAGCAGGTTGGATACATACCTTCAGCTCTCAATCTCTGACCGCTTTTGCGCATTTCGATTGTTTCCTGGTATGAAAGTCAGAAAGGCGGTGTGGACAGGGAAATGGGAATCTTGACCAAACAAGCTTTGCTGCTGCAGGCAGAGGCTGTGGGAAATGTCACAATGGATGATGGAATACGTGGTCCAGGGGGTTTTCGGGAGAATTATCATTGAGTGCATCTGCGGTGTCATTGAGTAAGTGCGCTCGGTGGATCTGAGGTCCAGATCAGATGCTTTCAAGAAGGAATATACATACTAAGCAGTTTCGTGTGAGAACTCAAACATTTGCAGGTAACTATGCATAGGTACTGGTCAGGGATGAGCCCAGAGGAAACTAAAAATAGTGGGCATACTCAGGGGCCAGACAACACCTGCTGAGCGGATGCTCGGGCTCTCTTCATGGGTGGTGAGTTGAGGCGACAGAGTGGCTGGAGAGCGGGAAAATAAGAAAAAAATGCGCACGAATAGAGGCATGCTGAAAGCGGAGGAATCCATCACAAATAACCGTGAAATCGACCCCTTCATCAAGCAGACAGGGGGCTGATCAAGAAGCCCAACAATGGCGCATGTATTGCAGCGCTGGACTCAGAATCGAAGGGAAGCCACAGATGTGGGCATCTCTTGGGGGTGTGATATGCATAGAATTGCCACGATTGGAGGTGCCGATCGCACAATTTTCCACTTGCAATGCTCAACCTGGACAGGTGATGATGAGTGTTGAAGCGTGTTTCTAGACGCAAGAAACAAACCACAGCAAACCGAGGCCTAACTACACGTATTGTAGCAGCCAAGCATGGATCCAATGTGTATGATGAGTGTATGGTGAGTGAGAAGAGGAAGTTTGGTGGGTCCGGGAGTTTCCGCTTAGTTCGACTTTAACTTGAGATCATTACTGACAAGTAAAGATGGCAACGAGATGCCACATAAGGATGCATCCAATACTGGCTTGCCCTTTGTGAAGCATTGTGAAAATGGCCTTCAAGGGCGGGATTGAGGCACGTTTTGCCCACGGTACCAAGGGTGATGTATTAGCGCCCCACACTCCGACTCCCCAATCAGACTTCCTGGTGATCTTACCTCCTTTGTATACCCTGATAAGCACATGCCAATAGAATACGTCTTGGGACTCAGTTTGTAGCGACAATGAAGTGAAAATAATGCACTTGCACAAGTTACCGTGGTACATGTAGTAAAATACTTGCCATGAAAGTCGGTTCCTTGATTTGATTTGGTAAAATACTAGACTCCAAAAACCATCGAAATGATGGTAAATGGTCAATTACCAGAGTAATTGTGGTCATTTACCGAGAAATAGTTCCCACAGTGAATAGACATCAACACCAACTGAATCCTATAAAGCTGGCGAGATGGGGCATCCTTGGGTTTTCCCTAAAGTCGTGTTGCACATATGCCTTCCGTCACCACTGATGCTGAGAACCTTCGCTTTGCCTTGTTCAGGGTATCCTGGAGTGCTTCAATTGTAATGCAGGTCATGGTATCGTCTGCACTGAAACTGACTGAGTTTCTCCACTCGGTTGCTAAATTGCTGACTGGCGCGGCAGCCTTTATTACAGGCCAGTGATCTGCTCTTGTGCATCCTCAGCCAGTTTTACATTGGAATGCAGGCAATATTGTTGGAATACTGGTCCTCCTTTCCATTTACATTGCATACCAGAAATTGTATGCCAAGGGACAGAGAGTCAAGAAGTTCAGGTAGGAGAATTGGAGTCGCTTGATCACCTTGAAGTCCCTCTGAATGCGCTTCGATTGCTTCCCATGGAATAACTTGATAATGTCTCTTCCATCATTATTTATTTTTTTTGGTGGAACCTTCGGTAGCTTTCGCAGGCAGGATGCCTGAAGGTTTGTAGGGAAGGGTGGGGCCTTCCAGGGGGCAGTGATGATGGGTGCCTCTGTATGATGGGAATTGCCACCACGGGGAAATGCATTTCCACACTTGGCGAAGTGGTTATCGCTCTGTGTGGGGCTCCCGTGACTGCAGGGGGTCCGATATACCCACTAAAACCCCGTTGCACTGCAGCCAATTCTCAGGGAGGCTTAGTTCGTTCTCTAGGGTGCCGCACCAAGTGTGTAGAACGAGCCATTCGGGGAGGGCTCTGTTGCGGTATTTCTTTATATTCGTGAGGTTCCTGTCCTGATTCAGTTTTTTGTTTATGGCGGCTTTATAGGTGTTCATGGCTTCGTTCAGTGAGATCTTTGGTTGCCCAGTCTCATCGTCACTGAGGACTCTCTTGCATCTCAGTTTCCATATTTGCCAGGTGCATTCGGTGATGGCAATTCTGAGGAATCTGGATGCACTGTGGTTTATAGTGCCATTACGATTTTTGATAACGGTTAGTGGGGCAGCCATTATGTGGTATATTCCCATATTAACGGGCCAGTCTATACCTTTTATTAGGCTCATGGTTTTTATGGCAGCCCAGAGTTTTGGGCCCTGGTTGTGTGGGCACTCGAAGATAATGTGGTTCATTGATTCTAGGGCGTTACACTTAACGCATTGACCTCTGTCTTCGTAGCCCGGGATTTTGCTCCAGTAGTGTCAGGGATGGCTCGAGGGAGGCAGAGGTAGCGGCCCGGACGGCGGCGGGGCGGTAAGACCGTATAGTGGGCAGCCCTCACTCGGGCTTACGTCCCTGTGTGGCTTCTTAGGCTGAAGCGGGAAATGTATTGTTATTAGGGTGGGAAGCTAGACTAAACTGGGGTACTTGCCTGAAGCGGGAAATGAGAAGAAGGTTACTTCTTCGGTCCTGCTTCGGCTTAGTTTATATACATGTGTGAACGGGTCACGTGGAAGTGCCACGTCACCTTCGGACGAAGCCGGGTTACTGCGGGTGGCTCTGTGGTCGATCCCGAGTGTTGGAGGGGAAGTACAAGTAGGAGTGCACAGCGCATCCGGCATGGCGGTGCCCCTACGGGGTGCTCAGCGTCGGGTGTGTCCGTGCTACAAGTGTAGGAAAGAAAGAGAGAGGTCGTCTGTATAAAGATAGAAAAAGAGAAGAGGGAAAGAAGAGAGAAAAAGAGGATGAGACGAAAGGAAAGGAGGTGGCAGCGGCGGCGTGCCCTGACAAGTAGGTGCCGTCTTTGTGGGCTCCATGGACAAGTTTCCACAGGAAGTTTCTGAGGTTGGGGTTCAGATCTTTCTTGTTTTTCAGGATGGCGAGCCAAATGAGGTTGTCGTTGGGGGTGGGGCAGTTTAGGTCTTTCAGTACGTCTCTGATATGGTTCATGTTTTCTGTTGCTCTGTGGTTCTTTTTGTGGGGTTTCTTGGCTGACTCTCGGGTTATTAGTTTCGTGATAGTCGCTTGGGTCAGGGTTCTTAGTCTCACGCCGTTCTGGGGGAGGGGGAGGTTGGGGGTGACTGAGCCATTGTCGGGGGTTTTCGCAGATCCCAGTGTTGCAAGTTCATCGGCATTCTCATTTCCGGCACAGCCGTTATGGCCTTTTATCCACTCGATCGAGATGATGCCATTCCTCGTTCGGAGGGAGCTTATGGTATTTTTGATGGCTAGGGGTTGGGGAGTGCTGATGTAGTCTTGGTCCTCAGCTTTTTCAAGATTTACAGTTAGTGCGTTCATGCACCATCTTGAGTCGGTTTTAATGTGGAGTCTGGCTCTTAGGGGCGTTGTGGTAATTGCATGATTTATTGCCAGTACCTGTCAGGGCATGCCCCGCCCGACCCCCGCTCCGCTCCCCCCCTCCGCCCCGCTTCTCCCTCCTTCCTTTCTTTCTTTCTCTCTCTCTCACATGGACCACCTTTCCCGCTGCTCAATGTATCACCAGCATGCACGCCTATTTCCCCTCCTGTATCTTACCATCCCTACATCACCGCCACCATCGCCGCACTTGCCCTGCACCTGCAGCGAGCCCTCTCAGGATCTCCCGCGGAGACACCCGGAGAGCCGTGGCTGTGTGCAGGGGTGACGTGGCGCCCCCCACGTGACCGATCCCGCATGTATATAATAACGGCTGGAGTGGGAACTGAAGAAGTAGCCTTCTTCTCATATTCCCACTTTGTCACAACCCGGCGTTCCCCAGGGCCAGATGACCTCCTCCCTGACCTTCTCCCATGCCCGAACACTCCCCGCACACTCCGCTCGCCACCCGTCGCTGGCTAACCACTTCCCGCCACCTCTCCTAATTGTCGTTGAACGACCTAGCGGCGCAGAGCGCCGCGACCTGTTGTCCCACGTTTCTCTGCACCTTGCTACCTCGCAGCGAAGGTCACGCTTGACCTTCGCTGTCTTGAACACATGCTCTTTGTTTGTTTTCCTCCTTCTTTCCTCCGCCCGCAATCTCCACGAGATCTGGCGACTTATTCCCTATTCAGTTCCCTAGCGCTTATATACAGCTTGTAACTAATGCTTGTACTGTAGTTCGAAATCAACTAGAATCCACCCCTAAGCTTACCTCTGTCCCCCGTGAGACCTCCGACCTTCTGAAGTATCGGGACCGCGTCGAGAACGAGGCGCAACGCTCCTCCTCGAGTTGTTGAAGCTGAAATCCCAGCTCACTCGCCTAAGTAGCCTCGGCCTTGAGATCGGTGGGGTTTATCCCTCGCTAAAGCTCGGTCGTGCGTAGGACACCTTTACCGCTAGCGGGCAACGTTTGGTCGCCTACGGCTACCATCAGCGAAGATTCACACGGTTCTGACAGTATTTCGAACTCCCTATCGCTCTTGACGCCTTTACGATGTCACGACGTACGACTCGCTCGCAGGTCAGGAATGCTGCGGCAGGACCTTCTATGACGCCTTATAGAGACTACAGCTCTAGTACGCCATTTGAAAGAGGTAGGACAGAGGAGAGACAATTTGAGAGTTTTACGGCAGGCGATGAGTACTACCCACGCTCCTCAACCCCAAGAAGGCGACGCCGAGACGCTAGCGAAAGCGACTCGGACAACGACCTTAAGGGCGGTAACGAGGGCGAGGAAACAGCTCAGGCTCCGCCACCGCCGGTGACTGAAAGAAGGACTTCAGGCGCAGCAGCTGAAGCAGCCACTGCGGCTACCGAAGGCAATGGTGAGGATGACATCGAGGAAATCAATCCCGAGGAAGTCGATCTGAATGATAAAGTCAACTTCATGCTCACCAGAGCAATCTCGGAGCTAACCCGCACTACCCGCAGCATCCGCCTGATCATCCCTACACCTCCGCCACCAGCACCACCTCCTCTGCCTCCACGCTGCGAACCCCCCCGTAAAAAAGTCCGT
Organism: Cantharellus anzutake; assembly: GCF_015039405.1. Taxonomy (NCBI): domain Eukaryota; kingdom Fungi; phylum Basidiomycota; class Agaricomycetes; order Cantharellales; family Hydnaceae; genus Cantharellus; species Cantharellus anzutake. Next base: position 89,074 of record NW_024067069.1, on the reverse strand, counting down.
GAACCCGACCAGTTCGACGGATCAGACCCTAAAAAACTCCACACGTTCTTCGTTCAATGCGAAGTAAATTTCAAAACTCGAGCCTATGCCTTCCCCGACGAATCCGACAAGGTATTGTATGCGGTGTCATACCTAAAAGGGCCAGCCCTCGACTTATTCGAGCCCGACCTCCTCCGCCATCATCGCCTAGGTCGAGAACCACGTTGGATGAATGACTGGGAAAGGTTTGTGCACGAGTTAGAGCGCAACTTCGGCCCGCACGACCCTATCGGCAAGGCCGAAGAGTTGTTATTCAGCCTCACGATGAAGGATGGGCAGCGAGTTGGTAAATACGTGATCGAATTCAACCGCTATGCGGGCAAATTGGATAATTTCGGCGAAGGGGCACTCCGCGCCATGTTCTATTGCGGATTACCGGATCGAATTAAGGACGAGATCACTCGTTTCAGTAAGCCCACATCGTTATACGACTTACGAGACCTAGCCGAAGATATCGACGGCCGCTACTGGGATCGTAAGGTTCAGACCAAGCGGTGCAACAAGCCCGTTCACAACGACAAATCGCCGCATAAATCCTCTCCCGCAAAACACCAACGCCCTTCCGACCCCCCACCTAACCCTAGTAACAAAACGCCAAAGGACAAGGAGTCCAACGGCAAACCAAAACCCGACCTCGCTGCAAAACTCGACACAAATGGCAGGCTCACGAAGGAAGAGCGCCAACGCAGCTTCGATAATAAGCTTTGTATGTTCTGCGGAAAGGCCGGTCATGTAGCTAAGGATTGCTACAAGGCTGGCTCTAGCGCTTCCAAGGCTAGGGCAGCCAAGGTGGCAACGCCTGAACCAGAGTCAGACTCATTGTCTGACCCAAAAAATTAGCCGGCAACCATCCGGACCACGCACGATCGGACGGTTGCGGTCAACCAGTTCGTGTGCAGAGGGAGGTGCACTTGAATGCATCCACCCTCTCCAGCCCCAATTCTTTCTCTGTCCCGGTTTCCTTTTGTTCCATTGACGGTCGATTTCCTAGTTCAAGGGGAATGCCCCCAGCTTTCCTGTGTTTTCCACTTCCGGGACTTCTGTCTCCCATTCGCATATGTTCTCTCCTGATGGTCTACTTTCTCCAGACAAATGTGATCCCTCCGTTGTTTTCTCCGCTCTCATAGACTCAGGTTCCTCTGACTGTTTTATTGATACAGAATTGATTAATAAAATAAAGATCCCGACATATACCGTGACCCCTATGCAGCTCCGCTTATTCGATGGCACCACAAACAATGTGATAACCTGCGCCGTCGATCTCCCCGTCCGTTTTATTACCGGTGATGTTACCCTGATGACATTCTTTGTCACCCCATTGGATGGCTCTTGTGCTATCGTCCTTGGACATAACTGGCTCACCCGATACAATCCGTTGATTGACTGGGTAAAGAGCAGTTTAACTTTCCAGACGTCTGAACAATCCAGTCCGGTCCCCCAGAGCTCTCCTGAACCATCGCCGAATGCTGTTCCTCCAGCGGACACATCGGTTCCCGTATCCAAAGACACACCAAGTAATCCTGACCGCCAGGCTCCTTTGATCGAGTTAGTCAGCCCTGCGGCATTTGTCCGCACTGCCCGACTAGAAGGTTCCGTAACCTTCAGCCTGAGCATCCCGTCCCAAGCGAGCAAGCTGCGCTCATCCACCTTGTCCGAGCCCGCCGACCTCGAAGCCGTACCGAAGGTCTATCATGAATTCGCTGATGTGTTTAGCAAAAGCAAGGCTAACACTCTGGCGCCACATCGTGAGTTCGACCTAAAGATCGAGCTAGAGGAAGGTGTGCACCCCCCGTTGGGAACCCTGTATTCCCTATCCCGACCGAACTTGAGGCTCTTCGAGCATTCCTAGACGAGCACCTGGCAACCGGCTTCATTAGGCCATCTTCATCGGCTCACGCCGCACCGGTGCTCTTCATCCGCAAGAAAGATGGATTGCTCTGTCTTTGCATGGATTTCAGGGGCCTCAATCGGATTACAAAGAAAGATAGATACCCGCTGCCTCGCATAGCAGACCTGCTAGATGCCCCGAGCCGAGCGAAGGTCTATACAAAACTCGACCTGCGGCACACCTACCACCTTGTGCGCATCACCGCAGGCGACAAGTGGAAGACCTCGTTCCGAACCCGCTATGGTTCCTATGAATGGCTAGTCATGCCATTCGGGCTCACCAATGCACCTGCGGCGTTTCAGCGGTTCGTCAACTCTATCTTCGCCGACCTCTTAGATGTCTGTGTTGTTGTATACCTGGATGATATCCTAGTGTACTCTGAGGACGAAGCCTCTCATGAGGAGCACGTCCGGGAAGTCCTCTGCAGGCTTCGACAGCATGGGCTATTTGCCAACCCGAAGAAATGTGAGTTCCATACCGAGACTACGGAGTACCTCGGGTACGTACTTTCTCCTAGTGGACTTGCCATGTCCTCAGAGAAGGTGAAGGCCATCCAAGATTGGCCTGAGCCCCGTAAGGTAAAAGACATTCAGTCTTTCTTGGGATTCGCCAATTTCTATCAGCGATTCATCCATGAGTATTCCGATATTGTGGTACCACTGACCCGGCTCACCCGAAAGGGGGCCCCTTGGGTATTCACCGACGATTGTCGTTCGGCTTTCCAACGACTTAAGGACACCTTTACTTCTGCCCCCATTTTGACCCATTGGGTTCCCGACGTGCCGATCATAGTCGAAACCGATGCCTCTGATTATGCGATTTCAGGCATTATCTCTATCCGCTGTGCAGATGATGAGATACACCCTGTCGCTTTTCGTTCAAGGACGTTGACAGCGCCGGAACTCAACTACGACACCCACGACAAGGAGCTTCTAGCAATCTATGAAGCATTCCAAGGGTGGCGGCATTATTTGGAAGGCTCCGGTACCCCCGTCGATGTGGTTACTGACCACAAGAATTTGGAATACTTCTGCACCACGAAGCTCCTAACGCACCGCCAGGCTCGTTGGTCTGAGTTTCTCTCTCAATTTAACTTGGTTGTCCGTTTCCGCCCGGGTAGACTCGGCATGAAACCAGATGCGTTGACTAGACGCTGGGACGTCTACCCCAAAGAGGGGGATAGGGACTACGCTCGCGTAAACCCTCAGAACTTCCGACCGGTGTTCACGCAGGAGCAGCTCGCGTCCTCCCTAAGAGCTACATACCTCGCTGAACCCGTGCTACGAGCGAGCTCCCTCGTCGACATCGACGCCATCCACAAAGACATCCTAGCCACCCTGTTATGGGAATGGACCTAGAATCTTATGGTCTGTGACTATAGACAATCAAACCTTAGCCCCTTCAACTTTATTTCTTTGTCAAACCCCATGCCAAGCTTTCCCACTGGGTTTTGGTGCTGGCTGGGGGATTTGTTGAGTTTCAAGGGACTTCCTTTGACCATTATGATTTTTATATTAGATAGTTAGAAGTCATATGATGTATAAGGCAGATGCCGGAACTGTTCTCATTATCAAATACATAACCCACAAATCTTGTACCGTGATTGTAACATCCTCACCATTGTGTCACCACTGTAAACTCAACCTGTAACCCTGGAACCATGTCCACCTCCTCTCCATGACAAAACCGCAACGAGGAGGGCATTCCCATGCCCAACCTCCTGCTGCCCGCTCCCACCAGTCCACCGGGTGGTTGAGTGGTTACTCCCATCCAACCAGAAGTTCCCTATCAGGAACTGTAGCCTATCCCACCTCAGGAGAAGGATACGGTCCAGGCAGCTCCAGGATGCCTGGCCACGCACCTGCGGGTCCCACTTCCCACGGTCACCCACTACCGTGCACTGGTCCACCAGCCTGCTTTCCCCAACAACTCCCGCTACCGGTACGCTCCCATGAGCGCCAAGTCACCGATAGCCACCAACTGGGTGACTCCCTTTGGGAGTCCCAGTATCCCTCACTACCGGTACGCTCCATTGAGTGCCAAGTCACCGCTAGCCAAACACTCCCAGCACACCTGCTACTGGCACGCTCCCAGGAGCGCCAAGTCCCCATTAGCAGACAACCAGGTGGCTCCCTCAAGGAGCCCACATCATACTCGCTACCGGTACGCTCCCAGGAGCGCCAAGTTACCGTTGGCCAACACACAGGTTGTACTTCCGTACACTCATCCTATTCCGCTCTCCCTCCGATGGCTACGCAGCCACCTCCATTAGTGAGCCGAACGGCTCAGGTTGGGTTCCCCGGAACCCATTCCTGTAACACGCCCTCCCCGCTGATTCCACCATCGCCGACTACCTCGCCGGCCCGATCCCAGAGGACTCCCATTGGTCTCGAGACGCAGATGGCCTATTATGGCTAGACAACCGAATCTACATCCCTGATGCCAACGACCTCCGGCTTCGCATCCTGAGGTATAAGCATGACCACCCGCTCTCTGGCCACTTCGGGCAGAACCGAACCTTGGATCTGTTACGCCGAGAGTACACCTGGCCAGGCGTCCGCACGTTCGTCAAGGACTATGTGTCCTCTTGCATGGCTTGTGCCCGTGCCAAGGCCCCACAACACAAGCCGTATGGCTTGCTCAAACAGCTACCTATTCCCAAACGCCTGTGGCACTCCATATCAATGGATTTCATTGAGCAACTTCCCGACTCCTCCGGCTTCACGGCTATCTTGGTTATCGTCGACCGGCTATCAAAGCAGTGCGTCTTCGTACCAACGACCGATACCATAACAGCCCCGGAGTTAGCGAAACTGTTCCTCCTTCACGTCTTCTCTAAGCACGGCGTTCCATCCCACATAACCTCTGATAGGGGTTCAGAATTCGTCTCCCACTTCTTCCGCTCCCTTGGCAAGGCATTGGACATTCGCCTACACTTCACCTCGGGTTACCATCCCGAAGGCGACGGTCAGACCGAACGAATGAACCAAACACTGGAGCAGTACCTGTGCGTCTATTGTAACTACCAGCAGGACAATTGGTCTGAGCTCCTGCCTCTGGCGGAGTTCGCCTACAATAACGCGCCAAATGCTACAACCGGTGTTTCACCGTTCTTCGCAAACAAAGGTTACCACCCGAACCTTACCGTACACCCCGAGCGAGATCTGACTTCGGCGTGAGCCCAGGAGTACTCAGTCGATCTCGACTCTCTCCACCAATTCCTACATGAGGAAATGAACCACGCACAGCAACGCTACCAAGGCCCTGCGGATGCTTGATGGCTACCTGCTCCCCCGTTCAACATTGGCAGCTCCGCATTCGTGAAGGCCAAGTACTTCCACACCACTAGGCCTTCGGCGAAGCTCGCCGACAAGAACCTTGGGCCGTTCGAGATCATCGCACAGCCAGGTTCTCATTCTCGTACTCTCCACCTCCCCGACACCATGAAGGCTGTGCACCCAGTCTTTCATGTCTCCCAACTTGAGCCTGCTGTCCCCAACCCCATCCCGAACCGCATGCAGCCACCACCACCACCAATCAAAATCGACAGCGAACTTGAATATGAGATCGCTGAGATCCTCGACTCTAAAATCGATCGCCGGCGAAGCTGCAAGCTGTTGTACCTTGTACGTTGGGACGGTTACGAAGGGACTACGGAAGAGACTGAGTGGCTCCCCGTGACCAAACTTGGTCACGCTTCAGACCTCGTTGCAGACTTTCACTCACGATACCCGGATAAGCCGGGACCAAATCGCGCCTAAGGCACAGGACGGAATGGATGGATTGCGCTTAAGGATCATGTAAGAACAAAGTGGAGTAGGAGTCGGAAGTAGACGTCGCGGGACGATCGACCCTAGACCCCATCATGCTCACCTCCCTCTCCCCCGCTTCCCTCGCCTCGCACCTTGCCCTCGCCTCCATCAACCGCCTCTCTTCAGTGTCACAAACGTGTTCCAACAATCGTCCCGCCATGGCGGTTAGGCCAGAGATCGCTTGATGGATGTTGCGAAGCACATCATAGATCCTGTCTTTGTCGCCGACCACCTCATCTTCCTCCATCTCCACATCGTCCACATCCATCGTTGACCCCTCTCCATTCGGCGCTTTGATACGAGGTCGCTTCGTAGATTGAGGCGTCCCCGCTCTGCGTACACACTTCTGCCTGGACTTCTGACACGCGGTGCAGACACCACGATCGCTGTTGCCTTTAACACACTCCATGCCTCTCTTCACGCAACGTTCGCAGGGGGGCAGTCCTTCCCCCGCCACTGATGTAGCAGCAGGACGCTTTGATCAGGGCGATCAGTAAGGGTTCCTGGCAAAGATCACACTGATCGGGGTACTCACCTCGCCTGCAACCACATCTGACGCCTTCGATCGCCTCTCCTCCTCAGCGGCGAGACGTGCAGCCTCAGCTCGAGCCCTGGCTGCCTCCTCTTGTTGTTGGGCCTCACGACGCGCAATCTCAGCCCTGCGACGCCACAGCCTCTCCACCTGTTTCTGTTCCATCAGCTCTACATCGTCATCGGACTGATCAACGATGTCCTCCTTGCTCCACATCCTTATATCCGCTGGATTTTTCTTGGGAGCCATGAGGATGGAAGATCAGGTTGTTGTGGTGGTAAGTTCGATCACCACACCAGCGGAACCAAAATTTCGGGCTCAGCCGAACCGGTTCCCATGCCAGTTCCTTGGGACTTCAAGGGTTCAGTCCTAAGAGGGGGATACTGTCACGACCCGGTGTTCCCCGGGGCCAGACGACCTCCTCCCTGACCTTCTCCCATGCCTGAACACTCCCCGCACACTCCGCTGTAGGAGAAATAATATTCAAAGAATAAAACAATGATCTATCAGAATAGTCAACGAACAGGTGACAAGTTCAGACATTTAACAGATCTCATGATCTTTATGAGACTGGACAGACATTAGAAGATCATTATAGATTATCTACACCCATGTAGCATGAGATTTAATCTACTACAAGCATGCCTAGAACCTGGCATAGGTGTAATATTCAAAGAATATATCCCTACAACAAGAAAATAGCACATAGACGGCAGAATAAGAAGGAACATTGGGAAAGAAATGTGAATATCTCGGGAACCAGTAAACTTTTGACTGTAATCTTTTTACCATCTGAAAGAACTGTCTCTTAACTTTATTCACGGTTTTGTTTTATTCTAAAAGCTTCAAAACTGACGGAGATATTGCTCAAACGGCGAAACACCTTATAATTCATATATATTTATTTGCTAATTCTTACAAAAAGTAATGTGACTCAAGGGAAATATATTGGCGCCCGGAAGTCTGGCGGACCGAATACCATATGACAGAGTATTCCCCGGCGCGGGCGGACAGTTTTTGATCGCATCAGAAGAGGAGAAAATGCTAAAAAACCGGATCTTGTATATTTTCCCATGATTCATCAAACCTTTTTGATTTTAAGCTCAAATAAATCGGAACAAAGGAATGATTGATGATCTGGATCTCGGATCATAAGCATAAAGTGATTCAGAAGTCCGCGGATCGGTTAATTAATTGGGAAGCTCTAGAACATTAGTAATGATGTGGCTTCACAAAAAGGGGTCAATTAGAGAACAGTCTAGAAAGTTCCTTTATAGCCGAGTCATTTCTAAAGATAACCGTTCGTAATTAAGGCGGTGTAGAGCATAGCTTCAGCGCTACAAGATCCCGCTAAGATCGGCCCAAAAGACAAAGAAATGAATTACTTATTGCTGAGTCATGTCCTAAGTCCATTATTAAGCTTACACAGCCCAAGCCCCTATATCATTCTAGAACTATCTATAATACAAATGTAGCACATGTAACTAGTGCGAGGCGTGGGAGTAGAGAGGCCTCTGAAAAGCATAAAAGGCCGCCGCTTCTGCCCCCTCTCAAACCTCAGGTAGAAATAAAAGTTTAATTCTCCTCACCAGTGGTTGGTTCGTTTGCTCCAAAAGATAAAAGCAAATATTAGTTGTTAGCTAATATAAAACTAACACGTCACTCTAAGCGTGAGTTAGGGTCAGTTAGACGCAGCTGAACAAAAGTGTCATAGTGAGAATTAGTGAGAATTTGGTGGAGGGACTTCTTAATTGAATAATCTCTCAGCAATACTTGGTTATCACACCACAGGAGAAAAGTGAGCGATCCTGAACCTGCTAGATAACTAGCATGCACTCTAAGCGATAGAAAGAGCAGTTTGGTCACTCCTGTATTGAGTAACATTTATTGCGGAATTATTTTATTAGTAGTTTTCCTTCAGTAAATTATCAGGAAAATCACGTCCTACTGAAAAGTGGTATATCTAGGTGTAATATTGACTAGAAATCATAGTAAAGTCAATATAGAATTTTATCCATAGACGATCTATACGTCAGGTGAGATCATTGGGGGGTGTTTATTGTTGTTTAGACAGTGAACAATTATATATTTGGCAACCAAAACACGGTCAGTACGCAAATCAGCACAAACTCTAACATCGTTATTGGACGTAGGAAACTGGTTACATAAGGTGATCCAGCTCCGCTCCTTCACCGCTCGCCGCCTGTCACTGGCTAACCACTTCCCGCCACCTCTCCACAACCCCTCTCCTAATTGTTGTTGAACGACCTAGCGGTGCAGAGCGCTGTGACCTGTTGTCCCACGTTTCTCCGCACCTTGCTACCTCGCGGCGAAGGTCACGCTTGACCTTTGCTGTCTTGAACACGTGCTCTTTGTTTGTTTTCCTCCTTCTTTCCTCCGCCCGCAATCTCCATGAGATCTGGCGACTTATTCCCTATTCAGTTCCCTAGCGCTTATATACAGCTTTGTCATATCCATCCCTGGCCATCGACTTCCGGTTCCTCCGATCCCTCCGGTCTAACTCCGCTCCTCCCTCACTAACCTCGGAGCCCCCATATTCCGCAATCCTCTCAGTACCCCTCGATGGTCACCACCCCCTCATTTCAATTTATTACCTACGCCTCCCTAAGTACAGAGCCCCGAGGACTTCCGGACAGCTCCGACGTCCGCTAGCGCACCCCCGCCTCCGCTGGGCAATACACTCGCCTGCCCTGCAGAGCCCACCTTCGGGCCTATCCCTCCTTTCCATTTCTGGGTTATCGCCTGCCTTTCCGCTAACCCCGCGAACCGACTCGTCGGTAATATTCAGTCGGCTAATGCTTAAACCCCGTTAGCTCCGCTCCGTTCGGCTCCATGTCAGGGTTCAGCACCCTGCCCTAGGGTGCCCCAGACTCCCCAACCAATCCCTTCCTTCCATTCCTTCATTGTTGCCTTGTTGTTGCCTTTCTGTGTTGTGTATCCGCGCACATGGGATAGCGTGGGAACTTTCTGAGTGAGCAGCTCGCCCAGAATGTTCCCACAGGTCACAGCCACAGTTCTGGGCAAGCAACTCACCCAGAACGTTCCCACGCTTACTGGGCACTGCCACCTGGATGTTCCCTCCGGGTCACACTACACAACTCTAGGAGCTGTATAGTTGTGGGCATGTGACCCATTCCTTTATATAGCAACCATGCGGGGAGATGAGACTTTACCCTTCTTCTCATCTCATGCCCTGCATAGTGTGAGGACAGGCCAGATGGGGGTTGAGGTCAGGGAGCCTCCGAGTCCGAGGCCGGGCCCTGACACTCTGCCAATTGCGGACCCGTCTCCACTGTAACCATATATATATCCCACTTGTACATAGGTTACACCCCAGTAGTAAAATCAACTAGAGTTACCCCCCTAGGTTCTAATTGCCAGTCAGTAAGTTAGGGCACGGACGTGTCACTAGGCACAGCGCTCTTGGCAGAAGTCGCTGAGGCCGAAGCCCTCCGCTATGGAGACATTCCTTCGTCTCGAATCTGGTCTCTGACAGCTTGTAACTAATGCTTGTACTGTAGTTTGAAATCAACTAGAATCCACCCCTAAGCTTACCTCTGTCCCCCGTGAGACCTCCGACCTTCTGAAGTATCGGGACCGCGTCGAGAACGAGGCGCAGCGCTCCTCCTCGAGTCATTGAAGCCGAAATCCCAGCTCACTCACCTAAGTAGCCTCGGCCTCGAGATCGGTGGGGTTTATCCCTCGCTAAAGCTCGGTCGTGCGTAGGATGCCTTTACCGCTAGCGGGCAACGTTCGGTCGCCTATGGCTACCATCAGCGAAGATTCGCACGGTTCTGACACACTTCAGGCAAGTAGTGTAGTCTCCCCTTTTAATGATAATTCATATTCCCACTTCAGACTAAGTGGTCAGGGACGCTCACCCCGCGACGGGATCGCCACTACGCACAGCCGCTATTCGTCCCACCGAGTCCCGCGCGCAGGGACCTCGCCGCTTTCGGAGCTGTCCCTGACAGTACCTCAGCAGAGTTGTTTGTCTGGGGGAAAATCCGATCTACTGGGAGGCTTGCATTGTCTGGGCACTCGGGGGCGATCCATACTCCGAAGCCTGCCTTGGCATCAGTTTCGCTGTTTCCTGTACAGGATCCGTCTGTGTATGCCACGGTGTCGGTGCTTAGTTTCTTTGGGGGGGTGAGCCTGAGGGGGGGGGGTTGGTTATTCTTTTCCCGAAAGATGCGGAAGTAGTCTGACGTGTGGTCTTTTGGGTTGGGGAAGGTTTTGATAACCTTAATACTTGAGGGGCCGTTGAGGGAGTGGGATTCGATGATGGCCCTCTCGTCACCCGAGGGGGGAGGGCGGCGTATGGGAGCTGTGCGGGGGTTGTATTGGGGTTTCAGGTTTGATATCATGTTGTCAGCTAGTTGGTAGCAGGTTTCAGGGTTTTTGCAGCCGGCCGTTTTGAAGTTGGTGCATGGTGGGCAGGAGCAGGATTTGTTCCATCGTCTGTGTTGTGGGTCATCTAGGATGTTCGCTAGGATGAGGAGGTCGCCGGTGCACTGGCAGTTGTGAGTGTTTCTGAGGCATTTCGCTGCAGGCATATTTTCTCTTGATTTGATGTGCTCTTCTGTTCCGATATGGTACCATGCTGGGAGATCCAGCCTGATGTTCAGGGGGAGGTTGACATCGTCGAGGGCTAGGTTGTACTTGGCTCCAGTGTTGAGTATGGCTTTAATTTCGCATGGGAGGGTTTTGCTCACATAGCGGTGTTTTTAAAGATCTGTTGGGTAAAGATGTCGATTATTCAGGGGTCGTGGGCCTCTTGGTTGCAGGTGTGTTTTGGGAGTGAGCAGATTATTATGGCCTCGGCAGCATCAGCAGCGGGTGGTCTGTCAGGAGATCTATCTAAGATCTTTTTCAGCTTCATAAGGTGAATCGCTTCGTTCCTTGCTTGGATATACAAGACGTTTCTTCCCCCTTCACTAGTAGGGCTGTTCAGGGTCCTCATGCTGAGTGAGGGGAGTTGGGAGTTCCATATGAAGTTTTTTATTAGGGTGTTTAATTCCTTTTCGATTTTGGCTGGCATGCCTTGGGCAGAGGTGTGGAATTGGGTCATACTGCTGATGACCATTTGGATGATGAGTTTTCGCCCTTCGATGGTCAGGTAGGTTTTCTTCCAGTGTTTAAGGCTTGTGTTGATTTTGGCCATAATGTCCGGCCATGGGTTGATCCTGGTAGGGCGGTTACCGCACTGGGCACCTAGATACCTTGTGGTCTGGCCATCTTGGAGGATTGTCATGTCGATGTGGAAGGGGTTAGATGAGTTGGGGTTTAGTTTTCTGGTGTCAAGTAGGTTTTTGCGGTATGTCGCTGAGCCGACAGGGATAACCATGGATTTTCCTTGGTTGAATTTAGCTCCTGAGGCGGTACACCAGGTGTTGAGGATGTTAAATAAGTTAGTTACATCGTCATTTTTTGAGAGGTAGACTGCGGCATCGTTGGCAAATAGGGAGACAATGACATTTTGTGTGAGTACTGGTGTTTTGATTTCAAGGCCTTGTATTTTACCGGATTCTCTCAGCATAGCAGATAAGGGTTCAATAGCTATGTTGAAGAGGAGGCATGACAGTGGGTCGCCTTGACATACTCCTCAGTCTATTAAGAATTCATCACTGATTTCGCCATTCAGGATCACTCTGGTACCGGGGTTGGAGTAGAGGGAGTTTATGGTGGGTGGTGGGATCCTGGTGGCTTCCAGTGTGTGCCAGAGGTAGTCGTGACGGATCCTGTCGTATGCTTTTTCTTGGTCTAGGGCAACTATTGCACCGTCTTGACTGATGATTTCGCACAGGTCAATCATGCGGTTGACTAGGTCAATCTGATCGTGGATGCTTCTGCCTTTTATGAAGGCAGCCTGGCATTTATTTATGAGGTTAGGGGTGATTGGCACTATTTTGTTCATGAGTGCTGTTGTCATGATTTTGTATTCAGCATTTAGTACAGTGATTGGTCTGTAGTTTTCGATTTCTCGTTTGTCTTTCTTTTTATACAAAGGGCACAGCCAGCCAGCAGTGAACTGTGGGGAGGAAATGCCTCGCATTTCGATGTCACTAATTACATTATGGAGGAGTTGAACTATATCTACACGGCCGTCTGCCTCTGCTGCCCATCTTTCGTGGAGTTTCTTGTAAAGTTCAGTTGGGATGCCATTGAGGCCGGGGGCTTTACCGTTTGGGGACTGTCTTAGGGTGGTTAGGGTTTCGTTGTAGCTGATACTGGAAGCCATGGGAGCAGTTTGTGTTGCAGGTGTGGTTGTGATAGATGAGAGGCATTCGGTGATGCAGGATTCTCTTTCTGAGGGGGGGATTAAGTTGAGGTCTCTTGATTGCATAGCGTTGTAGTGTTCTGCGGCAATCTTAGCCATTTCTGAGGAGTTGGAGGTGTGGTGGGGGGGGGGTCAGAGTGGGGGATTTGAAGTTCGGATATAGTGTCACGTGGCCTTTTATTTTTCCCCCACCCGCACCAGTATTTGTTTATTGATTTGGCAAAGAGGCGCTTGTTTGTATTGGCTGTGGTCTTATTATTCCTATGCCAGGTTCTTTCCACCTCCTGGATCCTTTCAGTTAGCATTATGATCTGGTATTGGGTTTCCTCTAACTGGCGCGCTGTTTGGGGGGAGCTCAGTTTCCAGACGGCTTTGTTTCTGCGTTTCTCCAGATGGATAAGAGTTGAGTTTAGCTTGCCTGACTTGGTTTTGGCGAGTTTGCGTGCTAATGCTATAATGGATTGTGTGAAGTGGAGGAAGCAGTCTTGAACTCCGGGGGTATTTAGTGCGGTGAGTTGGTTGGTTTTGTCCAGTGCTTCATTCCCAAGATCTTCAGCTCCTTTCAGGAATTCGTGGTCATTTACTAAGTAGTTTGGGATTGCCCATCTGCCTTTGCCAATGTGTGGTGCGTGGGGATCATGTATGTCTATTGAGATCAGCTGGTGGTCAGCTGTCGGGATGCCTGGGTTTTTGATACTCCAGGTGAGTGATTTATTTATTATTTCATTTGTGGCATAGATCCTGTCAATTCATGACATGTGAGTTCCTGTACAGTGTCCGAAGGTGTAGTTTTTTGCTGGTGCCGGGTTGGCTTGGTGCCATCCGGCTTTTAGGTCATGGAGGTAGAGGAGTTCTTTTAGGGCCACTACTGTGGCATTCGCATCTTTGTGTTGGGGGGAACGGTCAATTGCTTCTTCGACAACATTGAAGTCACCCAGGGCAATGTCGACCTGGATGTTTTCTGTGAGTTCACCTAGTTTCTGCCAGAATGCAGCATTCTCAGTACCTGCCCCTCTAGTGTTCGGGGTGTATATTGTTAATAGTGTGATCTCGTTGCCAGGTGGCCATTCGATCGTGGTGAGGATGGCTCGTCCAGGGATAAGGTTGGTCGATTCCATTGGCTTCTTTTTTATGATGCTTTTATTGATGATAATTGCAATGCCAGCGGCTCTGGTGTGGGTCGGGTCGAAGGAGTGGATGATGTGGAAATCATTGTTGTACCGGTTAGCTAGTAGGTCTTCTTGGGGTAAGTCGACGTGGGTTTCTGATACGCACATCACAGCGATCTTATCCTTCTTCATTTTATTTGTGATAAGGTTCCATTTTTGTTTAGTCTGTGGGCTGTTGGCTCCTCTTATGTTGAGGGCCGCAATGGAGAGGTGGCCGTTTGGGGTCATTGGGGGTCTTCCACCTCTTAGGCGGAGTGGTATATGTGGGGCTGGGGTTTTTGGTCCGTTTTCCGATCCCTGGTGACCATCATTGGGTTTCGATAAAACGGTATAAATTCTCTGCCCTCTGGGCACCGGGGGCTGTGGTCTATTTACCAGTTGGGTATTCACCGTGTGATTGGGCTTTGGGGGGTTGATCTTTTTACAGGCATTTTGGTGTTTCCCGATCCGATTGCCAGCCAGGGTTCAGGGTGTTTTCGGGTGTTTTGGGATCAAGCTACTGGGCATTCCTGTCGCCCGTGGGCTCAGTAAGTGTGGGCTCAGTAGGGTGTGGGGAGGAGGGGAGGTTATGGGTTAGTTAGGGTTTTCAATTGAATCGTAGTGTTTGTGAGGGAAGTATGTACAGGACAGGGCAGAGTAGCTACGTGATGTGAGCAGGGCTCTTTTGGTTATCTAATTTATTTTGCCATTTGTTCACGGTTCGGGGTGAAATCCTTTTAAGGTGCATATCAGTCAAAGTTGTATTTTGGAGGGATGAAGGTGTTAGACACTGGTCTGGGGTCGGCACTGAAGGTCGCCGTTGTGGGCCGCTATAGGCCGTGATGGCCGTGATGCCGCGAACAAGGCCCGAGGGTAGGGCATTTGGCCTCAGTGACTCTAAAGGAGCGCTGTGCCCCCTAGCTGTCTCTTGGCCCTCATTTCAGACTCACTGGGGTTGCCTTGTTGGGGTCAGGACTTAGGGGTCATGGTCACATCGATATTAGAGCTAAAGTACTATAATGTAGTATACAGGATATATATAGGAGGAAGGAATGAATGGAAGCGGACCCAGGCCGAAGGCCGAAGGGTCCGGAAGCAAACATGAATAAGGAGCGGGGTTGGCCGCACAGCAGCCGGCAATGACCGAGGGTCAAAACAAACAATAACAGATAAATAAAGGAAGGAGCGTAGGGCCGCGATAGCGGCGATGGTATCATAGCGGCGCCGGACTCGGAGTTGGGCGCGGGAATGGTAGCGGCCCTGTAGGGGCCGAGTGGGTGGGGTAGAGGAGTCACGCTGGGCACGGTGCCAGAGGTGGACTCAGGGCAGGAAGGTCGGTGTGGCTGTGGGGGAGTCGGCCAGGTGCAGGGGAGCCTAGGGGCAAGCAGGGGAGTGAGCAGGGAGTCCTCAGGGAAGATAGGGCTGAGGTCAGGGCTCGCGCTCACGCTCGCATAGCGGGAATGGGCTCGGGCGGCATCGGGACGGGCCGGGAGCGGGCCGGAATGCATGGCTGTGACAGAAGGAGAGGAATTGTGAGCCATATTGGGTGGGGGGACGGCCATGTCCTCTTCCACGTTGGAAGTTTGAATAAGGCAGGTGTCGAGGGAGGGAGGGGAATGGACCTCCACTAGAGCTGGAGGGGATCACATTGCCATCGGTATCCGCTTCCATGTCGGCATCTTGTTTGGGGTACCGTTGATTCCAGGCAGAGTGAGAGTGGATCAGGCAGCAGTGGAATAAGTGGTCGGAAGCTTTACAGGTGTTACAGACTCTTTGTCTGTTGAAGGCATGTCCGGCTTGGGTTCTCTCACTTACGAATGAGGCCATTTTGAAAATATGGGACCATTGGTCATGTGCAGTTTCTCGCACCTCTTTGAGGGTCTTGAAGGGAGGGTCTGTATGCAGCTCCCACATGGTTACTGATTTGTCCGAGGTCGGCCTTCTTTTTTCCTTGGTGTTTTCGTTGTATTCTTTTCCGTTGGGGGCATATCCTCTTGGGATTACTCTGACACTGTCTACAATTTCCTTTATTTGGTCAGTTGTCATGCTTGCCTCCTCTAGGAATGTTCGGAAGGGGCTTGGTGATTTGGTGATAGTTTGCTTGACAGCGTCTTTAATGTTGTTCGCATCCTTCAACCTGTTGCCCATTCCCACAATTGAAATCATGAAGGAAGAAGGCCTGAATCTAGTGCCGATAGCGATGAACCCAAACGTCTTGCATATCCATAAGTGTTCGCGTATGAGGAGGTCAGCGAATTGGGGGTTCAGGCCATCAATTAAGAAGCCCCACGGTTTAGCATATTGGGGGGTTCCGCCACGTCTGAGGTCAATGGGGACAGGGGGGATAATGCTCACTTCTCCTACTTGGTGTGGGAATGCTCTTTCGAGGAAAGCTTCCATGTTGGTCTGGAAGTTGCTGGTGTTTTCTTCGCTGTGGGCGGCATCTAGGGGTAGGACTAGAATGGCACCTGCCTTTTTTAGCCAGGCTTTGGCACGGTCAGGGTTTGCTCCTTCAAGGAGGCGACCTGGGCAGAGGCCGTGTGCGTAAAAGTTGGCTAGGCCAGGGCCGAGAGGTAGCCAGTTGAGGTCATCTCTTCCGTTGTCGGGTTTTTCTGCAAGTACCGGCATGAAGGTTGGGTGGTCAGTGGCAATGGGGGATCCATCACCGTCCGTGGCTGGGCTCCGGGATGGAGGGAATTCCGTGGGGTTTATATTTTTTAGGAAAGCCGCTGAGCCTCCAGACTCAAAGTCGAAGACATCGGGGGTGGGCACAAGGGAGGGTTTGAAGTTCTGGGGGGTGGTGAGGAGGGGCCTCATCGCTTTTGGGGGGAGAAAGCGGGGGGGGGCCTTTAAAGGGCCCTGGAGTCTTGCGGCGGTGGGTGATCTTGCGTGTTTCCTCGTTTCGTTTTTGGATGCTGGAGTAGGGTCTTGGTTTTTACCGCTTCCTTGGTAGTTCTTTCCGAAGAGGGGGCTGGGTTGGGAGGTGTCTGTATTGTCGGAGTCGGAGTCGTGGGTGATCTCCTCATCCTGGTCAGCTATAGTGACGGCGAAATTTTGTGGCACATTGGTTATGGCTGCTGCCATTTGTTCGTCCTCAGCCCTCAGCAGGGATTGGAAGGTTGTATGGAGGGGTACGGATGGCCGTTCAGACTGGGACCTTGTCAGAGGTTATGGGGTGAACAGGGGGGATATTTACCTCCATGGTTTAGCGGGGAACTTGTTGGGGGGGAGGGAACTGACACAGTTCCTGCGGAGTTACCCGTTTTATTCCCGGCTGCTAGAGTGCGTCGGTATTTTCGATTGGCGGTTAGGGGGGGTTTGGGTTTTCCCGGATCCGGGTGGGGGGAAATTTCGGCGTGTGGGGTGGGCCGGGGTCGGGTCGGTTTGTTTAGTCATCGGGGGTCATTTACCAGTGGCGTTTTGGGGGCAAATGTTCAGAGTGTTACAGGTAGGCCTGGGGGGATAGTGGTGCCCCTTGATTCTAGCGGGGGAAAGTTGATTCTACGAGATATTAGGGTGTAGCGGGTTTCTTGCCCGGATGTTGTAGCCATGCCAGGGTGGAGATTTGGCAGCGGCGATTCTGGTTTAAATCAGCGGGCAAATTGACCACGCAATTTAGGAGTGGCCTAGGTAATGCTCATTTGGTTGTGGTATGGGTTAGTTCACACAGGTTGTACAGGTTATTGCAGCGGAGTGGCAGGTGGTAATTATTTTATTTTATTTTTTGTTTTTCCGCACTTAGGTTGTTGGTCAGGGTTTTCGTCAGTGTGTTGTACATTGTCATAACTACCCTTGAGATCTCCCGGCCCTACTGCTATCGTGGGCGCGGGGAAACTGGAGCCGGAGCTGCAGAGGTATGAGAGGGGGTGTCTCCAGAACGCTCGGGAGGTCCGAAACTCGCTTTTGGGATACCAAGTCGAGCTTAATGGTGAAGTTTGGGTATGTCGTGGATATGCTCTCGGAGGGGTTGTTGGGGAGTCATATGGTTGAGACGCAGATCGGCGTAGTTATAATGGGACAGGGCGATTGGGTAAGGGGGTGAGGGAGAGCGTTTCCTGCTGGGCCATCTTGGCCAATAGTGGCCGGGGACTGTCTGGGTAGCCGTTAGGTGACGGGCCAGGCTTCGGTTGTGATCGGTGGCTAGTGGTGGGTTAGGGCGTCATTTGGGTGAGCATTAGGGAGGTGGTACTTGTGGTTTCATGGGCACTGTATTGAGGTTGGGGCTGAGGCGGGCGATGGGTAGGTTTCATAGGGCTCTAATTTAATTTGATTTTGGGGGGGTCCCGGGCTCGGTTGTCTGCTCGGGCTGCGCCCTCGTCAGGGGGGAAGACAGATAGAGGTAGAACCTCCTGACTCTGCGAGTCTATAGTGGGACACCTAGTCTACGGCGCGTAGGCTGTGTGGATGTTCCCGTGAACTGTCCTAGTTCTTGCGGAACTACCCATAGACCCGATTGCCTAGGCCGCGCTCGGCGTTATATAAGGTGGCAATTGGGCGCTCATGGTCGACGGCCCTGGGCTCGGGGTCGGCGCGACGCCCGCCCTGGTGCCGCCTGAGCTTTACCCCCTGGTCGACATTGCCGCCCCTCTTTTCATTTCTCTCTTTTTTCTTTTTTCTTTCTTTTTTTCTTTTTTCTTTTCTTTTTTTTTTCACTTTCTCGTGCGTGTACTAGCTGTTCGCTTTGCTTTTACCTTTCTAGTTTAACGACTTTGCGGTCGCGTCTCTTCCATCATTAATATTGGCGGGTATGTCAACTCGTGTTCGCACCAGTTTTCCAGAAGCCGAGCTCAACAGGCCACGACCGCCATTCATCACGTTCAATTGGGTCGTTGCACTCTTCCAGAGGAGCAGTGGGTGCCTGTCCTGCCCAGTTACGTGCCTGATGACAACGTGGTATCAACCATGCCACGGGGAAGTGTTAGCGGCTAAGAAATGGCGGCCTTAAAACGCGGCACATTGTGAACAAAGACTGATGCTTACCAAGAGGTAACGGCGTAGTCAATGGGAGTAGGGTCAAAACATACCTCCCGATTAGCTGCAAGATCCATGGCCACTCTCGTGCTAACTGGAATGAAGTTGGAATCTATGAGATTGAAGGGCAACATCGCGCAACTAGAACTCGCTAGGAGAGATTGCTACTGCAGAGAGCTTGTTCCCCTCAGAAGACCAGCGACGATTGATTTTATCTCTTAAATAAAGAATAGATGCATCTAGACTAGCTTCGGTACGCCGTGGGGTTCTGTCCTTGCCATTTGCTCCCTGAGAGTAGGTCCTCGATCGTAGAGGGTGCCACGACCGCGTCTGGGTTTAGGCAAATTACCAGCCTCTATTAGTATAGAGTCTGGGATCGAGAGTTGTCCTTGGTACGGGGCGAATGGAGCAATTCGTACTTGTCACAGGCACTTCGTGTTTCTCCGACCAGTGCGATGCACCCATCATTCGTCATTACGTGTAACAAACGCTTCAAAAGGACAGCTTGACTAAGCGTGTTGACGAAAAGGGTGTTCTCGAATTCTCTGTTGTCTGGGAGTTTGACGGTCTTTCGAATGTTGCGTACGACAATCTCAGCGTTCAGCACCAAAATATCAATTTTCTTGTCAGATTGGACAAGACATCTTGCGTAAAAGCGTTCGATAGAGTAGTCAAGTGAGGCCAGGTCGAGTGCGGCAGTTGTGCCTCAACCTCGAGCGGCGACGGTGAAGATTGCCGAACCCCTTCAAAATGAGCTGGTAACACTCCGTCGGATGTCGATCGTGCAATGATGTATACTTCATAGCTGAATCGAGGAGTGGCTTCAAAATTTGTCGTGGGGTATTCAATGAGTTTCCCCAGAGCCGCAAGGCTTAACCCAGCCGAGCCTCCGGTGAAAACTACGGGTTTAGACACAAGATCCATATGTGATGCTAAGCTAGGGCAGGAGGCGATTCGACAGTGCAAAGCTCAAGAATTGGGCTCTTGAGGGATTCTGCGTGCCGATGGAAACTCGAGCAGGAAAGTGCGTAAGCCTTCTGCTTTGGCGGGATTGTATATGTGTGCGTGAATGTTCGCTTTGAGATGATCCAACGTACTTATATATACCGCTGCGTGGTTGCAATGTAACAATCACCCCCCGCCCTTTTCGCTCAAGTATCCGCGCTAAGTGCTATAACATCAAACCTAACGTAGGCTCTGGATATTCCCCTCATCATCTACTTCAATTGTTCATTTATGCAGCAATGTTCAATCCGAAGTTCTCTATTTGATAAACCAGCAGCCATCGCGGGGACGCTCAGACAGCCTCCACCCCAGCCAGAAGTACTCAGAGACGTACAATTGCTGGTGGAGCCAAACAACTGAATCGAAAGAATTTTCTCGCCTCCGTACCGGCACCATGCCCCTTGACAGGGACGTCTGCTGTGAAAACCGACACTGAAGTCCCCACAGTCCCT
The DNA here is from genome assembly GCF_015039405.1 of Cantharellus anzutake. Taxonomy (NCBI): domain Eukaryota; kingdom Fungi; phylum Basidiomycota; class Agaricomycetes; order Cantharellales; family Hydnaceae; genus Cantharellus; species Cantharellus anzutake. Next base: position 68,926 of record NW_024067069.1, on the reverse strand, counting down.
CAATGTCAATAATGGATCGCGCTTGCTAACCCTGCGGATTCGTCTTTGGAACCCGATATCTGGCGTTCCTCAGTGATGTCCTCATGCTTCCGGTAAAACAAACGAGAGAACAGCGCGTAGATGGGTTAGACTGTCAAAAGGTGGGAACAACCGTGGGTTTATGAATCAGATTAACCGAAATATTCGGCGTAATGGAGCCGATTGGTGAACCAGATAGTGATCGGTTGTGGTGATTCGTCAGGCACCTCATTCAGCCGAACAGCGATCAAGGGCACGCGTTCGGAGTAACAATGTAAAACATGGGGTTTTCAAATTTGTCATGTAGGGCCTAGCGTCCTGGAGGATGAGCTTTATGGATCCGAGCATGAGGAACATAAATATTGATCGAGGAAAGTGAAAAGGCAGTATGGGGGTATGGGCTGCTGGATCCGGGGGCGATAGAATGGAATGGCTGCTTAAGGTCCTCGAGGATCGGGAGGCCTATCTCCGATCGACACTGCGTCCAACCAGGTTTCAATGCGGACAGTGTCAACCGGTGGGTGAGTAAGGCTTGGGTTGGTACTTATGGAGGTGGAGGTTTCGTCCGAATCAGAATCCTCACTGCACCCATAGATGCTAGCTTCCTTAAGGTCTCCAGCTTCCGCCTCAGCATAAGCCTCCGCTCCTTCAATCTCAATGCGTGAGATATTATCCCGCGCTTCTGTGCGTCTATCTTCCGGAAGATGAAGGATGTGCCACTTCTGTTCCATTTCACAGACGTCGAAGGGTGGCCACGACATCGAAGCATCGAAAATGTCACATAGTCGGAATGCATGTTTTGATAGGACTTTCAATGCAAGAAATAGCCGGACACGTTCAAGATAAGGAGAGCCCAGACCAGTCATAAGTTCCTCGGTTTGATCCTCCTCTGGCGGATACTCCCCGAAGAGGAAAGTGTCTACCTCTGAAGATGCTATGAGATACTCCCTGGAGGCTTCGTCCCAGTATGGAATGAATGCTAGAAGTGTAAGACAATTCGACTGCCAGATGAGGCCAAATACCATCAGAAACTCAGGCAATGGACGATCCTCTATTCCTTTCGTCCAGAATCCGCTGCTGTGAGGCGTGTTTCGTTGCCGACAGAACGAGGCTAGCATTAAGCTTGCCAAACTACCGCGAACGACATGAAAGACGTTCTCAAGGGCTTCAGATGACACCAAGTCATCGCCGGAGTCGAAAGCGCCTGTGATTAAAGCAGGGTTGGAAAAGGACACAGGGAGATGCTGATCAACCCGCTTTGACTCGGCCATCAGCGGTGTGACGAGGTTCCTAACAATGCAAAACCGTATACGGTCCATAGACTGAGAAGGCTGAAATTCTTCTGGGAAACACAATCGAGGCTTTCTATTCGGACGACAGGACTCAGCGTGAAGGACGTAATAAAATGTTAAAAATCTGTGACCTTAGCACCCAAGAGCTCGGTGAACCGGATAATCCATACATAAGTATGTCATCAGCGGATGCACCCCCTTCGTTGTGCATAAGTAGCGAATGAAGCTGACTGGAAGCATATCTCGTGTCACGTTCTAAGTAACCAAGCATTTGGTACTCTCGTTCGTCGATAGTCCAATGAGATTCGAGAAATACTCGAGCGGTAGATAGTAAAAAGTCGGGTCGCAAATCTGTAGGCGAGTCGTGCCGGGAATCAACTTCTTCGGTTGTTAGTGAGGATAGCATATGCTGGATGGGCGCCAATGTAGCCCCAATCATTAATCGGGACAGAAATGGATGTTGGTCCGTGATAATGGATAGTATTGGCTCTTCGAGCTGCGCCTCAGAAAACTAACATGCTTCAGAGGCACAAGTATACATCGAGTCTTGGCATGGATTTACCATCCAGGGAGAGGGCAGTTCGAACTTTCCATTGTTCCACTGATTTCGAAGGTCCCTGAGATACTTTATGCACCCGGAGAGCGAGTCAGCATAAAAACCCTCGCCCTCCAGAGAGCCAGTGGAAATCAAGTTACTACAGCAGCGCAAGTGTGAATTGCGCCCAAAGACGGTAAGGTTAAAAACTAACGGACTGAGTCGGAAATTGAACAATTCAGTGAAACAACGAAGAGAGTTGGCCTGCTCGCTTGGAAGAGGCTCTGCATGTCCTTGGGGTGAGCTCATAAGAATGAGCAAGAAAGTCAGCGAGACAGGTTTTATGTGATCGGAAGTAAATGTAATAACACCCCTAGCCTGCAGTGTTGGAATTGGAGGTTGGTTCCGTGTTCCGCTTATGTAATCACATGGAGCAGCAAAAGTGTACCAAAAATGTCTCGTGTACTTTCTCACATAAAGAGAAACATCATTAGTAAACATTAATCAGATTGACCTAAAATAAAAATAGTTCAGAGGAATTTTTGAGAAAGTCAAAAATGGCTGTGTTGTGGTCGAGGAAATGTGTATAATTTGCCCATATCTTCAATTGTAGGAAGTTACACGCAAATTCCTCTGAAAATTTTGTAGAAATCTACTATCTGCACCATATCCCCGATTTATATGCTCTCAGGAGGATACTGGAGAGAGAAAGTACAAACGGGGATTTTTGTTATGGTTTATTTGTACTTCCGTTTAATTTATCAAGTCTTATGAGAAAGCAGGCCAATAATAAGCTATGCAGCGAAGCCAGTGCTTGTGTCAGCATCTAATACAGGCTAGATTTCAGAAATATGAGTCCAGATTAAGTGTCAAGGGTACCAGCTGGGTCGTGTTTGCCCCGATGCAGCGCACAAGTACAAATAAACCATAACAAAAATCCCCGTTTGTACTTTCTCTCTCCAGTATCCTCCTGAGAGCATATAAATCGGGGATATGGTGCAGATAGTAGATTTCTACAAAACCTTCAGAAGAATTTGCGTGTAACTTCCTACAATTGAAGATATTGTCACGGCCGTGCATTCCGGCCCGTTAGCCGCCCGTCCCGATGCCGCCCGAGCCCGTTACCACTATGCGAGCGTGAGCACGAGCCCCAACCTCAGCCCTAACCTCCCTGAGGACTCCCTGCTCACTTCCCTGCTTGCCCCTAGGCTCCCCTACACTTGGCCAACTCCCCCGCTGCTGCACCAACCTCCCCACCCTGAGTCCACCTCCGGCACCATGCCCAGTGCGACTCCCCTACCCCGCCCACTTGGCCCCTACAGGGCCGCTATCATCCCTGCACCCGACTCTGGCCCAACTCCGAGTCCAGCGCCACTACGATACCATCGCCGCTATCGTGGCCCTACGCTCTTTCCTTTATTTATCTGTTATTGTTTGTTTTGACCCTCGGTCATTGCCGGCCGCTATGCGGCCAACCCCGCTCCTTATCCTTGTTTGCTTCCGGACCCTTCGGCCTTCGGCCCGGGTCCGCTTCCATTCATTTCTTCCTCCTATATATATCCTGTATACTACATTATAGTACTTTAGCTCTAATATCGATGTGACCACGACCCCTAAGTCCTGACCCCAACAAGGCAACCCCAGTGAGTCCGAAATGAGGGCCAAGAGACAGCTAGGGGGCACAGCACTCCCTTTAGAGTTGCTGAGGCCAAATGCCCTACCCTCGGGCCTTGTCTAAGGCATCGTGGCCATCGCGGCCAATAGGGGCCTGCATCGGCGACCTTCGGTGCCAACCCCGGACCAGTGTCTAACAGATATGGGCAAATTATACACATTTCCTTGACCACAACACAGCCATTTTTGACTTTTTCAAAAATTCCTCTGAACTATTTTTATTTTAGGTCAATCTGATTAATGTTTACTAATGATGTTTCTCTTTATTTGTTGTGTGTGGTGAGAAAGTACATGAGACATTTTTGGTACACTTTTGCTGCTCCATGTGATTACATAAGCAGAACATGGAACCAACCTACGTTGCCCACCCCCATTGGAATTGACACGATCAAACCACCAATCAGACCATTTGTGGTCTGATTGTGGGGGTTGGCAATCCAGTGCCACCCTGTAAGGGATGGATGGTGGGTGTGGAGTGGTTATTGCATGCTAAGCATGCATTCTTTATTTCTCTTTATTCTCAATAAATAATAGAAATTACCTGTATTTACATGTGTTTGGCACGGGGTCGGGAAAAGAGTAGTCAACTCTTTTACCTTGATCCTGCTTGAATACTAAGCTCAATACAGCCTAAGTTTCAGCAGATTGAGAACTAAGGAGTCAACCCAGGCTGATACCTATATCAGCCTTACACACCCCCACGTGACCCACTTTTCCCCATGAAACCTGGCGAGTCCTTTGATCATCTAACAAAGTGCTCAAACTCTCTCCAATCTCTTAATTATTGTTATTAACGCCAATATATGGTCTCTAGTAATCTAAATGGCCAGTTATTTTGAAAATTACTCTGTGGGATTGTGCTGATCGGCTGTCATCATCTCGCTATCTCCTGCATCCTCCATTTCTTGCCCTCTCCTGTGCTCAATTGCTAGCACCAGCTCTCTAACCTTGTCATCCTGCTTTGGAATGCGACTGCTGAGAGGAACCAATGCATCTTGGAGCCTATATGCATTTAGCTGAGGCTTAGGCTGCCAGCTGCGTGATAGTTGTCTTTGGGTTTCTTGCCCATTCTATGTCATTGGTGAGTTCAACCGCCCTCAATTTTAGCGGTGTATTTGAGTTCCTTAAACTGCCTTTCCCTCCTATTTTCTGCAACCTTCGCTATTCCAGCATCTGCAAGCAATTTTCTACAAGCTTTCTCGGATCCTGATGCACTGATACACTGACCGGCTGTCTGCAAGATCTTGTGTTTTCTTGGTGTAAGCTTTGCTTGTGATGAATTCATCAACAATTGATGTAGCTTTTTGATTACAAGAACAGCCATTCCTTTTGACCCGGTTCCACTGTGAAGCCATGATACAATGGGATCCCTCATCAGTACCCAACCCTGGTGTGTGAATGCACTTAAAAGAGCAAAAAAGGCCTACTTTGCATGCAAATTCGGGCTTTGGCAACTGCCACATGCACTCGATAACCACAAATCCCACTGCCCAAATTTCTCCTTCATGTCATAGTGTCTTGACTTTACAGATGAATTTAATATATATTGTATTGGATGTATCTAGGTATCTGTAGGTTTCGTTTTCAAAATTAATGGCATCTTTCATGTTTTTCACTGTGATTTTTTGCCATATCTCAACAAAGAAGCATATTCAAAACGAAAAAAACCTAAGGTGCACTGGTATGGGTCACCAAGAACACTATTTTGCAATCACTTGAGTTCTATATTTGTTGTGTAGAGAGTCAAATGTCCCACCGTTCCCAGCTTTATTTGCAATAGACAGCACAGCCACGGGTGGGTGAACAGTCATCAACCTGAATTGCCGACCCCCACTGATTGTGATTCCTCCGAAAATGCGGAGATAGCCAGGGTTACAGTCATTTGCCTCTGAAATTCACACACTTGTGATGTTCACACCTTCATGTTTCTCATCAACTGCCTTTACAACCTGCCTCAATTCTTGCACATGTACTATGTTGGGACAGCTCAGACTGTTAGAACGTGCGGATTCGGACGACTCCGGAGTGGAATCGGAGACTTAGCATGGAAGGACCTTGGCCTCAGCGACTCAGGTGGAGCGCTGTGCCATTGCTGGTTGTCCTGGGGGTCCTTAATTTCGGATCTAGCAGAGGGAAAGTCTCTTGGGGGAATTCAAGTTGATTTCGGACTGAGGTTACAAGTTACTAGGTACATTGTATATAAGGAGGGGTCCGGAATCAAAAGGAACAAGGGTAGGACGAAAGGAGACAAAGGGAGATGGAAAGAGGAACAACTCCGAGGGTCAAGTGTTTGACTCAATGGTGTTTCCCAAAGGAGGAATGAAGGGCCAAGGCCCAAGAAGGAAGGAAGGAGGATGGGAGTCGGGAATGGCTAGCTGACTGAATAGAAAGGAAGCAGCAGCCCAAATAGGAATGAGGGAGAATAGCGGAATTGAAATGGACAATGCAATAGTTGCAAGGTCCGGAGTAAGTCCGGAAAGTCCGAACTCGGAGGTTAAACTCCGGAATATTGGCAAACGTAATTAAATGGAATGAGCTAACCAATACAATGGGTATAAGCGGAGGTGGGGTCAAAGTCCGAGGTCGGAGCTAAGACCGGAGGTTCCGGAGACGAGATGTGAACGGGATACTGGAGCGGAGGTCCGGAGTCGGGAGCATAGGTTTTGCGTACTCATCTGGAAGGTGTCGAGGTTGGGGTCGGACCCGGAATGTTCCGGAGTCGGACCAAAGGTGGTGTCCGAGCCGGAGGTGGGATAACCTCTTGGGAGTCGGCAAGGAGAAGGTGACGGAAGGGAAGTAGGGCTCCGGAAGTCGGAGTTCGGAGTTCTGGGAGCCCGGAGTGGAGGTCGGGATTGTATGGATATGACACGCATAGGAGAGACAAGTTATGCCATGAGACATCAGAACCACAAGCCAAGTCAGCCAGGGTGGTGTAGAAACGTCATCGGAAGAGAGGAGGACATAGTATCAACCAACGGGATGAGGTCTGAAGGAAGATGGGGGCCAGATGGGAAGGAAGCGGAGCATGGCTCGCTATCCCGGAGTAGAGTGCTCAGCATTACTGATGGAATGCCAGGCAGTGGGGAGTGCAATGGGGAATCGGGTGGAAGCGTCTACATAGGACAAGGAGTCCAAGTGGAGACTGGGGGGTGATCACGGAAAGGCAGACTGGGTTGTTCCGAAGCACAGACTAGGTAACTGCTCTTAAACCCCTCGATCAACGGATCGAAATTGGGCAAGTCAGTAGGTGTCCCAGAACTTAAGGGACAAGGACCATCTACGAACGACGAAGATTCGTCCAGGTTGATTCAGACCGAAGCGAAGCGGATGGGGTAAGTCGATGGCCTGTGTACTGGTGTGCCAGCAGTGCCTAATCGACAGTGGGGTGATGACCAGCAAGGAGCCGGTGCATCGGAAGGTGATGGGTGTCAAGGACCGAAGGGTCCGAGACAGAAGAGATGGGGTCCGGAAGGACCGAGAATTCTAGAATAATCAGAAGACATATTAAAGGAGGAACAGAAAGTTAGAACCAAAAACGGAAATAACAAAGCAGAGGAAACAGATCTAAATATGAGTTGGAGAGTCGGAGCTATGGGTACAGAAGGCAGGAATTGATGATATATGACAAGGAGGGAAGTGATAATGGAGGAATGAGATGTTTTGTTTTATTTTATACTTAGAGACGAGAAAGTAGACCATTAAACAAAACAGAAAAGGAAACCAAAGAGAGGAAACAAGAGAAAGAGAGAGCAGACTATTTGTGTGTCTCCGAAGAGACCTCCGGTTTGATTTCCGGAGTCGCAGACCTTGGTTGCTCAAGCCGAAGGTGCGGGAGAGCAAGGACTTGTAGTAAATCAACAGCCGAAGGGGCCGGACTTAACCGCAGATCCAATCGGAGGTGTTACCGAAGGGAGAGCCTTGATAACCAGGGATAGGGGTGTATCAGAGGTAGGCGGAGTTGAAGTCGGAGGTGCGAGACATCGCAGGAGATGGTAGCAAGGGAGTTGGGTATGTTGCATCCATCATGGGGTGTGGTCCGGAGGGTAACTCCAGGAACCGAGGGTAAGGAGAGTGGGGTAGGTCGATGTGTGATGACCTAAGAGGGGTCCGAGTGCATCTCAGATGCCTCAGGGTGAAGTGGTGTGGAAGCGGAAGGTGAGGTCGGAGGTTCCGGGTAGGTGCAATCATCAGTTGGCAGATGTAGACATGGATCAGATCGCCGATGGAAGTGATGGACTGCAGGGGAACCTAGGATGGGTGGATGGAGGGTGCTTCCAGGGACCTAAAGGGGGAAGGAGGACGCTGCAAGCGCCACCTAGAAAGAAAGGAGTAGTGGTGCCTAGTCAACCCACTTCCAGGACTTCGGAAGGGGCGCCCAAAGTGGCTGGGAGGTGCTGGTGGCTTACCCGAAGCCAGAGCAGAGGGTGCGGTTGACTGCGGAAGGTGGAATCGCAGTTGGATGCCAGGTGCTAGAAGTCGGAGCTGGACAACAGCAACGTGGAGTCCGAAATACTGTTAGAACTTGCGGATTCGGACGACTCCGGAGTGGAATCGGAGACTTAGCGTGGAAGGACCTCGGCCTCAGCGACTCAGGCGGAGCACTGTGCCATTGCTGTTTGTCCATTTGGTCCTTAATTTCACAGTAGGTGAGCAGGAAGTCTCTAGGGGCATTTCAGGTCGATTTCGGACTGAGGTTACAAGTTACTATGTACATTGTATATAAGGAGGGGTCCGGAATCAAAAGGAGCGAGGGTAGGACGAAAGGAGACAAAGGGAGATGGAAAGAGGAACAACACCGAGGGTCAAGGGTTTGACTCAATGGTGTTTCTCAAAGGAGGAATGAAGGGCCAAGGCCCAAGGAGGAAGGAAGGAGGTTGGGAGTGGGGAATGTGTCATATCCATCCCCGGCCATCGACTTCCGGTTCCTCCGATCCCTCCGGTCTAACTCCACTCCTCCCTCACTAACCTCGGAGCCCCCGTATTCCGCAATCCTCTCGGTACCCCTCAATGGTCACCACCCCCTCATTTCAATTTATTACCTATGCCTCCCTAAGTACGGAGCCCCGAGGACTTCCGGACAGCTCCGACGTCCGCTAGTGCACCCCCGCCTCCGCTGGGCAATACACTCGCCTGCCCTGCAGAGCCCACCTTCGGGCCTATCCCTCCTTTCCGTTTCTGGGTTATCGCCTGCCTTTCCGCTAACCCCGCGAACCGACTCGTCGGTAATATTCAGTCGGCTAATGTTTAAACCCCATTAGCTCCGCTCCGTTCGGCTCCGCCAATTGCGGACCCGTCTCCGCTGTAACCATATATATATCCCACTTGTACATAGGTTACACCCCAGTAGTAAAATCAACTAGAGTTACCCCCCTAGGTTCTAATTGCCAGTCAGTAAGTTAGGGCATGGACGTGTCACTAGGCACAGCGCTCTTGGCAGAAGTCGCTGAGGCTGAAGCCCTCCGCTACGGAGACATTCCTTCATCTCGAATCTGGTCTCTGACAGTATTTTACTACTCCCTGACTAGTACACGTCTTGTATGGCACCAAAAGTCCTTCGCACTCGTTCGCAACTACGCACATTAGTTCCCAACTCCGCTTCACCTTCCCCAGAACCCTCTCAGCCTGTTCCTAGTCGATTGGCAAGAAACCCAGTTGAGTTTCAAAGCTTTTCTAACCTTGAAACCCCTCTCCCATCAACTCTGACCATGTGCCCCGTTAGGAATCGATCACCAGTTGCAGACTCCGACTTCAGAGACACCACGGAACAACCCATAGATCCCGTCCACTTCTTTGGACTCGGTTCCGAGGTCCCCGACTTCGTCGACCCTCCTCCTGCTGATCCTCCCATCCCCACTGTCCCAACCACCGACGATGCCGAACCCACCTCCAACGTGGCCATTACACAATTGGCCCAAGCCATTGCCAGTCTGGCTCGTCACACCGGACGACGACGATGACGACCATCTTCTGCTCTCCGGACCAAGGTCCGCAAACCCGAACAGTTCGACGGAAAGGATCCCCGAGAATTCCGAGTATTCTTGGTCCAATGCGAGCTCAATTTCCAGGACCGTCCCCTCGCTTTCGCTAGCGACCGCGCTAAAGTCATATTTGCGCAGTCCTACCTCAAGGGAATGGCCCTCGATTGGTTCGAGCCGGACCTGTTATTCGACCAGAATTCCACGCTTTGTCCATGATGGATGAACGACTATCAAGAGTTCGTTAATGAACTTCAAACTAACTTCGGCCCTCACAACCCTGTGGGCGACGCCGAGGTTCAACTGATGACACTGGACATGAAGGATGGGCACCACATCAATAAATACGTCGTCGAGTTCAATCGACACGCCTCTCAACTTCACGGTTACAGAGAAGCCACGCTTCGTCGTTTCTTCTACAACGGATTGCCGGAACGTATCAAGGATGATATTGCCAGAGTAGGTAAACCCTCTACTCTCTCTGAGCTTCGCACCCTTTCCCAAACTCTCGATGCGCACTATTGGGAGTGTAAATCGGAAGTTACACATCACACGAAACCCTCTTCCTCTAATGTTTTCGACAAGTCCACCGCCGCTTCTCGTTCCGACCCCGTCCCTTCCTCCTCCTCTTTCAACTCCGCTTCCGGTAGTAGGCCTCCGAAGGACAATAAGAAGTCCGAGGCCAGCTCTGTTAAACCGGACCTCTCTTCTAAACTCGGAGACAACGGCAAGCTCATGCCACAAGAGCGTAAGCGTCGTCTCGACAAGAAACTTTGTATGTTCTGCGGTCAGTCTGGCCATATGGTCAAGGATTGTCCCAAGTCTTCTTCTCGCGCCTCTAAGGCCCGTTCGGCCCAGACCGAGGAGCAAGGATCCGCTTCCACAGAAGCAAAAAATTAGTCCGCACCCCTGTGGACTCCGCACGGACCGGGGGTTGCGATCCTTCCTTCCGTGCGCTCAAAGAAGTGCGCTTAAACGCGTCTTCCATTTCCGACTTATCCTCCCTCCACATTCCCATTTCCTTTTCTCTTTCAGATGGTCTATTTTCTCCTTTCAATGTTGACCCTTCGGGCAATGTTCTACCCGTTGTAGATAGTGTTGCTGATGTACCACTCTCTCCTCCGCCCCCTCCGACTACTTCTGTAGATCGATCCACCTCTCTCCGCTTCTCTTCTTCTTCTCCTCTTTCTCCTCCGTCCAATAGTAGGACACAAAATAAACTTTTCCGCTCCTATGAGAACGTACCCGCACTCGTAGATTCTGGGTCTTCGGACTGCTTCATCAACAACACCTTTGTAAAAAAGCTGGCCTTGAAGACATACCAGATCAAACCCCTACAACTATGCCTATTCGACGGTAGCACCAACTCAATCATAACCCGTGCCGTTGATATTCCCCTCCACTTCGCTTCCGGAAACATCACCCCCACGACTTTCTTTGTCACATCGCTGGATGGATCATGTTCCCTAGTCCTAGGACACAACTGGCTTACCCGCTACAATCCGTTGATTGACTGGGTCTCAAGCAGTATCACGTTCCGAACTTCCGAACCTACCAAGACAGTCACTCCGAGCTCTCCCCCGTCGTCTCCGGCAACACTGCCATCGTCCGACATCCAACCATCTGATGTTTCACCAGCACCTCAGTCACAGGCTGTTACTCCTCCATTACCATCTATCGAGTTCGTCAGCCGTTCCACATTCGCGAAGGCTTGCCGACTTGAAGGATCAGTATCCTTCAGCCTAACCATCCCTTCCAAGGAAAGCCGCTTGAGGGCTGCCTCATCCCACACCGATTCCGTCGACCTCTCGGCCGTTCCGAAGGAGTATCACGAGTTCGCGGATGTGTTCAGTAAGAGCAAAGCCTCGACGCTGGCACCGCACCGTGAGCACGACCTAAAGATCAACCTTGAGGAAGGCACCTCCCCACCCTTGGGTACCATGTACTCTCTCTCTCCTTCGGAACTCGAGGCCCTCCAGGCGTTCTTAGATGAACACCTGGCCTCCGGTTTCATTCGTCCCGCTACTTCCGCTCACGCGGCACCGGTCCTCTTCGTCCACAAGAAGGACAGATCCCTCCGTCTTTGCGTCAACTTCCGAGGGCTGAACAAGATCACCAAAAAGGATCGCTACCCACTTCCCCGCATCTCCGACCTCCTTGACACACCTAGCCATGCCACGGTCTATACCAGACTCGACCTCCGGCATGCTTACCACCTGGTTCGCATTGCAGCAGGCGACGAATGGAAGACTTCCTTCCGCACGCGCTATGGTTCCTATGAGTGGCTTGTCATGCCATTCGGTCTCACGAATGCACCTGCGGCTTTCCAGCGATTCGTCAACACGATCTTTGCCGACCTCTTGGACGTTTCTGTGGTAGTCTACCTAGACGACATCCTTACCTACTCGAAAGACATGGCTTCGCATCAGGAGCATGTCCGAGAAGTTCTTAAGAGACTCCGCAAACACGGCCTATACGCCAATCCGAAGAAATGCGAGTTCCATACGGACACCACGGAATATCTCGGTTACTGCCTCTCTCCTTCCGGACTCACCATGTCCATCGAGAAGGTCAAAGCTGTCCAAGATTGGCCCAAGCCCCGTAAAGTCAAGGATGTCCAATCCTTCCTTGGCTTCGCTAACTTCTATCGGCATTTCATTCACCAATACTCCGACATTGTGGTCCCCTTGACGCACCTCACGCATAAAGGAGCCCCCTGGCTATTCTCTGACGATTGCCGCTCTGCTTTCAACACCTTGAAAGAAGCCTTCACCTCCGCTCCTATCCTCACACATTGGCTACCCGACGCCCCCCTCATTGTAGAAACCGACGCCTCCGATTACGCGATCTCCGGAATCCTTTCCATTCGCTGTGATGACGGAGAGATTCACCCCGTCGCTTTCCACTCTAGAACACTCTCGGCGCCGGAGCTCAATTACGACACCCATGACAAGGAACTGCTCGCCATTCATGATGCATTCCGATCATGGCGTCATTACCTCGAAGGTTCAGGAACCCCAATCGATGTCGTCACCGACCACAAGAACCTCAAGTATTTCTCCACCACCAAACTCTTGACCCGGCGGCAAGCCTGCTGGTCAGAGTTCCTCTCCCAATTCCACATGACAGTCCGATTCCGTCCTGGAAGACTCGGAGTTAAACCAGATGCGTTGACAAGATGCTGGGACGTCTATCCCAAAGAAGGGGATATGGACTACGCTCGCATCAATCCACAGAACTTCCGACCGGTCTTCACTTCGGAGCAGCTCACTGCGTCCTTACGAGCTACGTTCCTAGCTGCCACAGTAATCCGAGCAGCCGTACTCGTCGACACAGAGGCTCTTCATCGAGACATCCTAACCTCCCTCTCCTCCGACACCTCAATCTCTTCTCATCTCGCTTCCCCCAACCTCCCCAACTCCCGCTGGTCCGTTGATGCCGAAGGCCTCTTAAGGCTGGACAATCGCATTTACGTGCCGGATTCTAACGATCTCTGTCTTCGCGTTTTGCGAGACAAACACGACCACCAACTTTCCGGACACTTCGGGCAAAACCGGACTCTGGATCTAGTGCGTTGTGAGTATACCTGGCCGGTGAAGGAGCAGAGCTGGATCACCTTATGTAACCAGTTTCCTACGTCCAATAACGATGTTAGAGTTTGTGCTGATTTGCATACTGACCGTGTTTTGGTTGCCAAATATATAATTGTTCACTGTCTAAACAACAATAAACACCCCCCAACGATCTCACCTGACGTATAGATCGTCTATGGATAAAATTCTATATTGACTTTACTATGATTTCTAGTCAATATTACACCTAGATATACCACTTTTCAGTAGGACGTGATTTTCCTGATAATTTACTGAAGGAAAACTACTAATAAAATAATTCCGCAATAAATGTTACTCAATACAGGAGTGACCAAACTGCTCTTTCTATCGCTTAGAGTGCATGCTAGTTATCTAGCAGGTTCAGGATCGCTCACTTTTCTCCTGTGGTGTGATAACCAAGTATTGCTGAGAGATTATTCAATTAAGAAGTCCCTCCACCAAATTCTCACTAATTCTCACTATGACACTTTTGTTCAGCTGCGTCTAACTGACCCTAACTCACGCTTAGAGTGACGTGTTAGTTTTATATTAGCTAACAACTAATATTTGCTTTTATCTTTTGGAGCAAACGAACCAACCACTGGTGAGGAGAATTAAACTTTTATTTCTACCTGAGGTTTGAGAGGGGGCAGAAGCGGTGGCCTTTTATGCTTTTCAGAGGCCTCTCTACTCCCACGCCTCGCACTAGTTACATGTGCTACATTTGTATTATAGATAGTTCTAGAATGATATAGGGGCTTGGGCTGTGTAAGCTTAATAATGGACTTAGGACATGACTCAGCAATAAGTAATTCATTTCTTTGTCTTTTGGGCCGATCTCAGTGAGATCTTGTAGCGCTGAAGCTATGCTCTACACCGCCTTAATTACGAACGGTTATCTTTAGAAATGACTCGGCTATAAAGGAACTTTCTAGACTGTTCTCTAATTGACCCCTTTTTGTGAAGCCACATCATTACTAATGTTCTAGAGCCTTCCCAATTAATTAACTGATCCGCGGACTTCTGAATCACTTCATGCTTATGATCCGAGATCCAGATCATCAATCATTCCTTTGTTCCGATTTATTTGAGCTTAAAATCAAAAAGGTTTGATGAATCATGGGAAAATATACAAGATCCGGTTTTTTAGCATTTTCTCCTCTTCTGATGCGATCAAAAACTGTCCGCCCGCGCCGGGGAATACTCTATCATATGGTATTCGGTCCGCCAGACTTCCGGGCGCCAATATATTTCCCTTGAGTCACATTACTTTTTGTAAGAATTAGCAAATAAATATATATGAATTATAAGGTGTTTCGCCGTTTGAGCGATATCTCCGTCAGTTCTGAAGCTTTTAGAATGAAACAAAACCGTGGATAAAGTTAAGAAACAGTCCTTTCAGATGGTAAAAAGATTACAGTCAAAAGTTTACTGGTTCCCGAGATATTTACATTTCTTTCCCAATGTTCCTTCTTATTCTGCCGTCTATGTGCTATTTTCTTGTTGTAGGGTTATATTCTTTGAATATTACACCTATGCCAAGTTCTAGGCATGATTGTAGTAGATTAAATCTCATACTACATGGGTGTAGATAATTTATAATGATCTAATGTCTGTCCAGTCTCATAAAGATCATGAGATCTGTTAAACATCTGAACTTGTCACCTGTTCGTTGACTATTCTGATAGATCATTGTTTTATTCTTTGAATATTATTTCTCCTACACCGGGCATCCGTAACTTCGTCAAGAGTTACGTATCCTCCTGCACTTCGTGTGCCCGCGCCAAGGTCCCCCGTCATAAGCCTTACGGCTTACTCAAACAACTCCCCATCCCCGAACGTCCTTGGAACTCCATCTCCATGGATTTTATCGAACAGCTACCCTCCTCTTCCGGATTCACTTCCATCTTGGTCGTCGTGGATCGCCTGTCCAAACAGTGCATTTTTATCCCTACCCACGATACCATCACCTCTCCGGAACTGGCCAAGCTTTTCCTCCTCCATGTGTTCTCCAAGCACGGAGTTCCATCCCACGTCACCTCCGACAGGGGTCCAGAGTTTGTCTCTCATTTCTTCCGTTCACTTGGTAAGGCCCTGTCATGACCGACAAATCCCGGGGCTCCGTCAGCGGCGAACCAATGCCGATAGGCGAATCCGCCGACCCGAAACCCATCCTAACCAGCCCCCAACCCCATGTCTGGCCCCCTGCCTTACTGCGTGAGACTTGGCCAAGAATCAGAACCTAGACCCTGCCGGTATTCCGACCTTACCTCCAGTTCCTGAGCCCTTGGCGCTCCCGGCATTCAGTCACGCCTGCCTTGTCTTCATCTGAACCACACTCATCGCTTCCCGCTATGTGGTCACAGCCATGCCCCGCTTCCATCCACTCCGCACCCTCTGCCCATCTCTGCACCTTCTGGCCACTTCTGGTTGCCCTTGACACCTCTGGTCAGGTCAACACTCCCACTCCCCTCTGTACCTCTGTTGGCCTTCATGCTGTCCTTGTGTGACAGTGCTGGCAGATCAACTTCTGTTCGCGGACTTGTGTCGGCACCGCACCGACCCCGCTTATTTGCGGACTTGTATCGGCGCCGCGCACTGACCTCCGCTTTTCCTCTGGCCATTTGTCACTTGGCAGCTTATCATTCATTCCTTGCCGAGTGCCATTTATTGTTTGCTTCCCTGCCAATATCGGCATTTGATCCCCTCTTTATTGGCACTAGGTTATTGATCTCATTCAGTTATTCATCAATAACCCTTGCCACTTATTGTTTAGTGATCTGTTCCTCCTTTCCAGTTCCCGGGCTCTTGTCCTTATTTAGTTTGACAATCCCCGCTTATCTCCGCGCCGGACCACGCCGGACTGACCGGCCTTTCTATATTCCCTCTTGCCTATTTATATACCTTGTAAATACTTTTGGGGACCTCAGTCTGAAATCAACTAGAGTACCCCCCCCTGTCTGGTCTGAGTCTCTCCTTCTGCAAAGGGGGCTTCCCCCCCTCTGAGTCCGTGCTCGCGGAGTCCGTGCTCCTCCTATAGGCCCGCTCCGCCCGCAAGTCTTGTTTGAAGTCCGCTGTAAGTGTCAGTTTGTAAATACGGGATCTCCCCCAAACGTCAAGCTCAGGGCACAGCGCTCCACCTGAGTCGCTGAGGCCCCAATCCCACTCTGCTAACCTTGAACAGCGCTTCTGGATGCGCCGCATATTTCCGCCCGCATATCCGCGCGTGCGCGCTCCAACAGACCTCTGCCACAATCTCCGACACCGACAATATCCCAGCCTCTGACAATATTCCAGATCTCTGACAGGCCCTCAACATCCGCCTCCACTTCACCTCCGGTTATCACCTGGAAGGAGACGGTCAGACCGAACGGATGGACCAGACACTCGAGCAGTACCTGCACATTTACAGTAACTACCAGCAGGACAATTGGTCCGAACTCCTGCCTCTCGCAGAGTTCGCATACAACAACGCTCCGAATGCCACCACGGGCGTCTCCCCGTTCTTCGCCAACAAAGGCTACCATCCGAACATCACCATTCACCCGGAGCGAGACCTGACATCAGTACGTGCCCAAGAGTACTCCGTCGATCTCGACTCCCTCCACCACTTCCTTCGCGAGGAAATGCATCTCGCTCAGATCCGTTATCAGGGCCCGGCAGACTCTCGTCGGAGCCCTGCCCCAGCTTTCGAAGTAGGAACCTCAGTCTACATAAAGGCCAAGTACTTCCGTTCCACTCGACCTTCCAAAAAGCTCTCCGAGAAAAACCTCGGCCCATTCAAGATCATCACCCGCGTTGGAACCCACTCCCTCACTCTCCGCCTGCCGGAAAACATGCGAGCCATTCACCCGGTATTCCATGTCTCGCAGATCGAACCATCCGTCCCGAACACCATTCCGAACCGCCACCAGCCACCTCCGCCTCCCGTAGAAATCGAAGGCGAGATGGAGTTCGAGATCAAGGAGATACTCGACTCCAAGATCGACCAACGTAGACGCAACAAGTTGCTCTACTTGGTCAAGTGGCTAGGCTATGAAGGGACCGATGAGGAGACACAATGGCTCCTTGCCGGCAAACTCGATCACGCCTCCGACCTCGTCGAAGCGTTCCACTCTCGGTATCCAGCGAAGCCTGGACCCGAAGCTCCTTAGGAACCCCGACTCCTCTCCCATTTCTCCTTTCCCCTCCACTCCTCACTTCCATTTTCATTTTTCATTTCCTCATTTGCTTTTCTTCCTGTAAGTGCAGCTCCCCTCGTCTTACTAATTCTGGGCCTTCAAGGGTTCAGGCCTAAGAAGGGGATACTGTCATATCCATCCCCGGCCATCGACTTCCGGTTCCTCCGATCCCTCCGGTCTAACTCCGGTCCTCCCTCACTAACCTCGGAGCCCCCATATTCCGCAATCCTCTTGGTACCCCTCGATGGTCACCACCCCCTCATTTCAATTTATTACCTACGCCTCCCTAAGTACGGAGCCCCGAGGACTTCCGGACAGCTCTGACGTCCGCTAGTGCACCCCCGCCTCCGCTGGGCAATACACTCACCTGCCCTGCAGAGCCCACCTTCAGGCCTATCTCTCCTTTCCGTTTCTAGGTTATCGCCTGCCTTTCCGCTAACCCCGCGAACCGACTCGTCGGTAATATTCAGTCGGCTAATGTTTAAACCCCGTTAGCTCCGCTCCGTTCGGCTCCACCAATTGCGGACCCGTCTCCGCTGTAACCATATATATATCCCACTTGTACATAGGTTACACCCCAGTAGTAAAATCAACTAGAGTTACCCCCCTAGGTTCTAATTGCCAGTCAGTAAGTTAGGGCACGGACGTGTCACTAGGCACAGCGCTCTTGGCAGAAGTCGCTGAGGCCGAAGCCCTCCGCTATGGAGACATTCCTTCGTCTCGAATCTGGTCTCTGACAGAATGGCTAGCTGACTGAATAGAAAGGAAGCAGCAGCCCAAATAGGAATGAGGGAGAATAGCGGAATTGAATAGGACAATGCAATAGTTGCAAGGTCCGAGGTAAGTCCGGAAAGTCCGAACTCGGAAGTTAAACTCCGGAATATTGGCAAACATAATTAAATGGAATGAGCTAACCAATACAATGGGTATAAGCGGAGGTGGGGTCAAAGTCAGAGGTCGGAGCTAAGACCGGAGGTTCTGGAGACGGAGACGCGAATGGGATTCCGGAGCAGAGGTCCGGAGTCAGGAGCTTAGGTTTTGCATACTCATCTGGAAGGTGTCGAGGTTGGGGTCGGACCCGGAATGTTCCGGAGTCGGACCAAAGGTGGTGTCCGAGCCGGAGGTGGGATAACCTCTTGGGAGTCGGCAAGGAGAAGGTGACGGAAGGGAAGTAGGGCTCCAGAAGTCGGACTTCGGACTTCCGGGAGCCCGGAGCGGAGGTTGGGATTGTATGGATATGACATAAGCCATAACCCCGGACGGATTTGACAGACATCCCACATGTCTCACGTGTCTTGTTCATTTCAGTTTCATCTCAATTCATGTAGCCTTGCGACTACCTGTATGGCTTGGATGTTTGGTCTGTTTCTCCTGTCTCATCTCACATGTCTTAGCCTGCTTTCATGTATATAAGGAGTTGACCAGTGAAGATGGATTCTTCAACTGGTCAACACAGGTTGCCAACCTGAATTGACTTCTTGTGATCTTGTGACTTGTGACCTGTGATCTTCTTGCTCATGACCTTGCTTCTCATGATCTCACAACTCTCACTCTGCTCCGCTCTGTTCTCATGCTCTTAGCGCTGAGAGGTTTGTGACACCCACTGTATCTATACATATATACGTTACTTGTAGATACCATACACCTCAGTGAACAAATCAACTAGAGTTATTCCCCCATTCTAGAAAACTCCCCAGTCTGTAAATTAGGGCACCAATGTGTTACTGGGCACAGCACTCCTGGCTGAGTCACTGAGGCTGCAGCCCTCCAAACACAGAGTCACTTTCATTTGCCTCGAATCCGGTCTCTGACAGTCTTGGGAACCTTAATATGGACATTCTGTGAATCAAACTGCAGAGCCCTGCATAGGTGCCTAGAGTGTGTTACCATTACACTAATGTCAGGGACTCGTCCAGGGTCGAGGGAGCCCAGGTGTAGCATCCGGGGCTGAGAGCCTGGTGGGGGGCTGTCAGGGATGCATCCAGGGTAGAGGGGGTCCAGATGTAGCACCCAGCAGAGGGGCCCTCACAGGGTGTAAATCGGGTGTGCATACTGGCAGGCCCGGAATGGGACAGCAGTCCCTGGCCACTCAGACTGAAGTGGAAAAGGTGAATTGTTATTAAAAGGGAAAACTATGCTACTTACCTGAAGTGGAAAAGGTGACAAGAAGGTTACTTCTTCGGTTCCCACTTCAGGTACATTTATGTACATGTGGCTTGAGTCACATGATGGGTGCCACATCATCTTCGGAGACAGCCACAGCCATCCAGGTGTCCCTGCAGGGGATCCCAAGAGCATCTGCTGCAGGCACGTGTGCTGGGCACAGTGGGAAGCCATCTGGGGTGTCTGGGCCGGATGGGTCAATAGTACATTGATACAAAGGAAAGTAGATAGAAGGAGTAAACAGGAAGAGAATGATGGGAAGAATGAAATAAAGAAAAGAGGAAAAGGAAGGAAGAAAGAGGGAGGAGGGAGGAAGGAGAGGGATGGGCAGTGGGGCAGCAGGTGAGGTGTGGCTGGGTGGGTCCGGGTGGACCCAGGTCAGGTGGGTGTGCCCTGACAGGGGTGGATCAGGCATGCATACTGACAGGCCCGATGCAGGACAATGATCCCTGGCCACTTAGACTGAAGTGGAAAGATGTTATTGTTATTAAAAGGGGAATGCTATACTACTTACCTGAAGTGGA
Source organism: Cantharellus anzutake (assembly GCF_015039405.1). Classification (NCBI taxonomy): domain Eukaryota; kingdom Fungi; phylum Basidiomycota; class Agaricomycetes; order Cantharellales; family Hydnaceae; genus Cantharellus; species Cantharellus anzutake. Next base: position 48,971 of record NW_024067069.1, on the reverse strand, counting down.
AAGATGAGAAGAAGGCTACTTCTTCGGTTCCCACTTCAGGTATGTTTATATACATGCGGCTTGGGTCACCTGACAGATGCCACGTCACCCTTGCACACAGCCATAACCACCCGGGTGTCTCTGTGGGAGATCCCGACGGCATCCGGTGCGAGCACATGTGCTGGGCACAGCGGGAAGTCGCCCGAGGTGCCTGGGCCAGGTGTGTCATGGGCATGCTGCAGGTGGGTCAATGGTACATTGATACAAGGAAAGGTCGTCCATGTAAAATAAAGAGAAGATAAAGAAGAAGTAAAATAGAAAGAAGATAAGGAAGCAGAAATGAGGAGGGGGAAAGGAAAGGGGGAGGAGGTTGAGGAGGGGTGGACAGTGGGGTACCGGGTCAGGTGGGGCCGGGTGGAGCCGGGTCAGGCAGGTGTGCCCTGACAACTAAATGCCCTCATTAGGCAGAGGTGGTTTCTAACAGGGCCATCTCCAGGTCATGTGAGTGAGACACAATTTGACATGTGAAATAGGGCATTAAACACAGAAAAATCGACAATGATTTCCCCCTCAACAAGACAAACCCAACTGCTCTGAAATCTGGGTGCTGGGACACCGGGCAGGCACGGCACTCCTCCAGAGTCGCTGAGGCCAAAGCCTAACCCCTTGAGTCTTGACCCCCACCCTTGTCTGTAACACTATTACTCCTAAATCATTTAATTAGCACTAAGAGTACATCATTCAAGTAGCTACATGTACGGAAACTTCGCTGATGTTCAAAATAATTAGTCTCCCAGCGCCAGCTCCCCCATCCTACCCTCCAGGGCATGAATGTTCCCCTCACCCTTTCCCTTCTCTTTCCCCTTGTTCTTCTCTCGCTTCTTCTTCTCCTGCTTCTCCTCCTTTTCTTCGCGTCTCCTTCGGTATTCCTCCTGGATAGTGGTAACTTCCTCGTGCCTCAGAATCTCGTCATATGCCGGATCAAGCTGTAACAAGTTCTCCAGCCACTGCCGTTCATCAATAACGGGGTGCCTCCAAACCCTAAATGCTTCTCCCACGATCCCGTGGAATGAAGCAGCTGACAGTTCCTCGAATAACTCGTTGTTATGTTCTAGAACCCGGGCCATGAAATTCATAAACCTGAAGGCTCCCGGAGACAACCGACCCCCACCAAACATCTCCGGCAGGAGGAACTTGCCAAGCTCAACCGTGTTGTACACCCAGCCCGAGGATGGGGCATCAGGAGCGTCGGGGGCATCCGCCGTCTTCACCTCCCACGACGGGAACATCATATCCACAAGGATCAATTCGGCAGAATATCGTAGTCCAAAAACAAACCCGTGTTTTGGGAGAGGCGGAGGTTTGTTGGGACTGAACTTATTTCCGTTGGTCGCAGCCAAGGCGATAAGCGACAATATGGGCAGCGATGCGAGGAATGTTTGGTTTAATGCTTGTGCAAAGTTTGGCCTCGCTGAAGGTTGTATTTCTGGCACTGACAGGCTAGACGATGCAGGAGTTGATTGGATCTTTAGGTAGGTAGACTCTTTTAGTTCAGGACGTTTGGCCTCGCCGATGAAGATTCCAACCCGTATGCTCGTGTGTTGGTCCAAACCCACGGACGTGAGTAAGTCCGCACGGGGTACTGTGCTTCCAAATCCCATGACAGGAGGGACGTTGATAGGCTGGTTCCTGGCACCCAACATTCAATGCTAAGCGGTTGCGGGGGCCTGTTAACACACTTACGAATGGCAGAAGAACGACGGGTTCGAACTGATATCGAAAAACGGCATGATGATCGCTCCAATGTTTCGCTCAGTGTCCATTTCAGTGGACACCATCCCTTCATGGCGCGGAAGAAACATTCGGATAATAAACTCGAATAACGGTTTATTCTTCCTGAGCATCGCGACACTGTCTCGAAGAGATCGAACTTTAGTCCTCACAACTCCGTCCTGCAGGCACAGCACTGCTGCAACCACTTCCAGCATCTCAAACCCGTCACCCAGGTTGGCCAATTCCCCGAGTGTAATTTTCTCCCAGTGAGTGGGGAGCACCTGGCGGTCAGTACCTCATGATGTGAGGCAGAGTTCCAAACAGTGAACATATGGTAAGTCCGTGCTCACATTGAGGGCATCAGGCAAATTTTCAACCGATAACCCCCCTCCGCGAAGAAACTCACAAAGCGTTCCATATTCATTCGGTGTTCGGTTAAGGACAATTTTCCGTAGGCCCTCCGACTGCTGTATGCTGTCCAATTCGAAAAGACACGAAGACTCCGTGAGGTGATGTCTGAAGTGCTCATGTTACTACCCCAATCGCGAGTCAACTACCTCAAACCGGACGGAACGAGAATCCACGCGTACCTGGCCGTTTTGAAGCCAGTGGACGACGGCTTCTCGATCGGCTTCGACCGATCGATGAATCCGAGCTTGCTCAGATGATCCCATAAGAGTTTGTTACTTATGACCTTTGGGAAGGAAGGGAGTGTCCGATTTGGATCCCTTGCAGTAGGATATTGATAATTCTTGAACTTTTTGTGGAGATCTTCAAGGTCATCCGACATGATGTTTAGCATGGTGACTGTTACAAGGGAGGGAAGACGTGAAAGGCACAGTACGCGTCAGTCGAGGACTATGAGACTACAAAATTTGCTCCGGATGTGAACGTAGAATCGTTGCGCCCATCGCCGACTGCCCGCCAACAGCCGGCCCAATTCCTGAATATTCCGTCAAAGACACTATCATTCACCATCTGCATAACAATAGAGTGGGTAGAGTGGAGGGCACAGATGCAACACAACCGTCCCAATTGTTGTCAGTAAGGTCTAAGTCAACGTTTTTGATACATCGCGTCGAGTATGTCAATGCGTAATTAGCACTAGTGGACGAAAGAAGACCTTGAAAAGACTTCCAACACATCTTCGTCCCACTCATGTCTGGCCAGCGTGCGCGCCACATTTTGATGGTGTACCAGGATCCCAGTCATCAAGTTGAGAAAGCTCACGAGAACGAAATGAGGTCGTGCGCGAGCCAAGGTCATGTCACCAAAGGCAGCGGAATGACAAGAAGAGCAATATATCTTCCAGTTTTTTGACTTCTCATCGAAGTATGGGGTCAACAATTCGACCTTCACCTCTTCGGTCAAGACAGCCACGCCAAACACAAAAGCTTCTGGAAACGGCCGATGCGCTAAATTTCCATCAGGGTCAACGTGGCAACTTGCTATTGCCATCAGCGTTAAAATAGGTAGGTTTGCCGCTACCAATTCCTGCCGAGCAATGACATCTGCTGGCTGATATGGTCCTTGCTTGCAGTTGTCTGTTCTGCATGATGCAAGGTCAACTGCAACACCCACAGGGATCTGCGCGCTTCCTACACACAATGAGGAGCTGAAGTGTGAGATGGAGTCGACGGAAGTGGATCCAAGAGCTCTGAAAATATCACTACAATTAAGATTCAGGATGGGGGACGAGACCAGGGTAACATCTTAGGCGTACCCGAAACCCGTGAAATCTTCATGCCGGTGCCAGCCACGAAAAATTCGTTTTATCAACATGTCGCCACTCGAGTCAAACCTCCACATTGTACCTAGGTTGCCTGCATCAGGAGGAGGCCATCCAGGGCCATCTGGATTGTTGAGCCCCTCACCGCCGTTACCGCGAACTGTTTCGAGCGTTTCGGTGACATAGTAAGATGTTGCAAAGGCAAGGTTCGAATTGAGAGCTAAAAGACTTCCATAAGAGGTAGAACGCAGGAAACTCCTAAGTTTCTCTTCCTCGAACCCCCTCTTTAGTGTCTACAAAATGTTGAGGAGTTGTTCAAATGTTTCTAAATCGTGCCTACATTAAGTTCAGCGGGGAGACTGTCATACACCACGGCCTGGCGGATACGTGATACTATACGGGCCCTGTGCATGTAGGGCTTGACCAACGAGTCCCAGAAAAAAAGTTCGTCGAATTGAACGTATTTAACAACTGGACGTTTACTGTGAAGGCATTAGAGTTGTCACCAGACCTAGACTGATTTGGCGCACACACAGCCAGTCAGTCATATTCCGTGCTTGCAATACGGGATCAAGTTCAAAATCCATTCCCTTCTGGAGGCACGGAGTATTTGTAGTCGTACCCAATTCTGCGCATGGGAGGACATTATCCATCACTGTTGATGGCAAGAATCCCGGCATATTCCGAGGACCGTGGGAAATTGCGAACTGGATTTCCAGGCTAGTATAGAGGCTTACATAAGTTATTGTTTTTTTTTTTTCAAATCGGCCATTAAAATCGTTCTCTGCCGTTGTGACAAGTGAGTTAATCGCATCCCGGGACTTCGAGAGCATAAGATGTAAGCTCGAGTCCAGTTCAGTTAGCTCCCTAATTTATGTCTTGCCTGGAGATGGCGGGGTATTTAACCTTGCGCATACTTAGTGTAGGTGAGTACTCGCTGAACTGGTTCAGGGTTCCCTCGATGAGCAAACGGGATTGACCACTGCAGGAAGCGTAATCGGGCCAATTGTGGCTAGTAATCATATGCATGTCTTATCACTCTACTTACTCCCCCATTGGCGGTCAGGTACGCATCAACACTCAGAACCTTAATTTGGCAACTTAGCTTCATCATCTTGGATAGATGTACGACCTTGACCATGCATGCCGTGGGTGGGCGGTTTTTCACTACTCTCTTGGACTTTGTGGGGCCTTGGCTGTACAGGCAAAATGCCATTGCTGAGGCGCTGCATCAATGAGCTGAAACTTCTACATTGATATTTCCTGAAGTTTCGGCGTCTCCCGCGCGCTGACAAAAAGAACTGGTCATACGTTTGATTGCATCTCTATGCCTGAGTTACCTGAAGTTCATCGCATCGCTGGTATCGTACGGAGAGCAGCTCTTGGAAGACGAATTCGTGCTATCCAGTCTACCGAAGACCCTCCTGTGTTTGCAGATGGAATGACAAATGAGGTCTTAGGATCCGCTTTCCGTTTAATATGACCTATGGAAAGGTTTTCTACGCTGGCACTGGATGGCATCCTGTCATACATCTCGGCATGACTGGGAATATGTACGTTAGGGGCACGAATCCTAACTTCTATAGGAGCTCTCCAAAGAAGGTGGACACAGTGGCCACCCCGGTTCTGGAAAGAATGTATCACATCTCGCTCGCTTTAGGGAAGATTAAAGCGTAAATATTAATACCAAAATATGACATGACATCGTTGCAATTCGCAAATTCATCTGGACGATGGTGCAAGGGTGTGGGCGAACCTCCCATTTCGACCCAATACTTTCCATGCCATCCCTGGAAGAATTCTCATCGAAAGTTTTTAAGCGAGGCCTCCCCATCAAGTCCTTGCTTTTGGACCAGACGTTTAGTGTGGGAGTCGGCAATTGGGTTGCTGATGAGTTTCTGTTTCATGCTCGAATCCATCCCGAATAGAGATCTAATAATTTGGGGGAGAACCAGGTCAAGGAATTGTATGAAAAGATGCAACAAACTGCTGTAGGAGTTGACACTGATTCGTCACAGTTCCCTGAACACTGGCTATTCAGGCACCGCTGGGCGAGCATAAACTCATAAACGAGTCTTGGGGGGTCCACACAATCTTATTGATTTTCCATTAGGGGAAAGGGAAAGGGAATTCTTCGGACCTGAAGTTGGTAGGTTCACCACTTTGGGGTGTTGTCGCACCTCGCCGACAACAATCCTGCGAACTCAGCCGTTTGGCGAGCCAGGGTTGATCAAGTGGATCACTGTCAGCTCTCCCACGTCCGCATTCGTGCCCAAGGTCCAAGTACTAGAGGAGGGAAGGAAGGGACACATAAGGTCTATCAATTATACCGGAAAGATGTCATCCGAGTTTACGATAGGAAGGAGATGAAGGTGCCCATTCTTCAGGGGATTCTTCTTTATCCGAGCCGGAAGACCCGGAGTTTATCAAATCAGTGCGCCCCTTGATACCACGTCGCGTCTAACTGATCCCAAAGCGGCAACTAGACTAAGAAAAGAAAGTCATCGGCTTCAGCGGACCAACCTTCAAAAGAAACCCGCCATACTCGACAGTGGCATAACATCATTGAAGTACCTTTAACGTGCTGTGCAACCTGCGCGATTGACTTACAGACATACTTACAGGAATCGGCGAATGAAGAGATCCCCAAAGTGAATCGACGACGAAGCTCTCGTCTGTCAGCCAAAACGTAATAGTCATCACTTTATCCCCTGTCCCACACGATTGTATTATAATGTTTTCCAATGTCGAGAACTTCGTTTTGGTATCAGAGTGCGTAAATGAAGGCAAGAAGCAATATGAGTATTAACTGTAGTTGATCAACTACGCCTCTACTGTCGCCCTGCTTGACAATACCTTCCGCGTCCTTACTAATCATCTTCGACCTCATCCATCAATTCGTCCCCATCATCATCTTGATTGTCTCACTCGTCCTGGTCTTCTCCATCCTCGCCCTCGCCCTCGCCTTCATCCTCATCTTCGTCATCGTCGTCCCCTTCATCAGCTGAACCTGACTCTCCTGCACTCTCCTCACTGAGCTGAACATCTTCGATGCTTCCTTCGTTCTCATCCATCTCAACATCCTCTCCACCACTCTCGCCTTCAACATACTTGGAAACCGCAACTTCTCTCCAAGCACATCAAGCTTCGCCTTGCCCATCTTTCCCTACCACTTTCCCAGCGAGTGCAGCGGCGGAAACGAGTGCGGACTCGCCATTCCGTGAGCGCATTTCGATCTGCGCGAGGAGGTCAAGACGGCCATGTAATGCCAGCAGGCGATCTTGGAAAGCAACACGGAATGCAATTGCAGTGTGAAGTTTGGTTAGCCGTTTCGCAAGTTGTGAGTCCTACGAAAAATGCTATGTGAGCCCCGGGCCCGATCGAATAATTGACAAGGGTTAGTAAACTCAACAGTTAGGAGGAATGACACATGTACGATGAGAGTTGCACGCAACCACTTCATCAGCACACCACCTCCCTCTGCATCTATTCCTGATCATTTTAAGACCTTTAAACCCGCTGAACCTATACCACGATTTAGACGGGATACACGTTCCTGAATCAATGGCGCCGCAAATATGGCTGGCGACTTCCGTATAGTATTTGCAACGACCGAGTCTTCACTGGTATTGAGCACTGTCTCGAGGAGCTCCGAGTCACTGGAATGTGATGCCTGAACGAGTGTCCGAGTGAGGGAGAGCGGGTCAGAGGGCTTTGATATGGTTGAGTCTCTTGTGCCCTCGGCCACTAAGTCTAAGTCCAGCGTTGATATGTGCAGAGGGGCAGAGGCGATGGGAATTTTCTCTCCTGGAGAAAGCTCAGCTATATCACCATCCAGTTCAGCTTCATTGTTCAGAGCAGCATAAGGGTCTTCTCCGTCTGACACCAATTCATTCCCTGTGCAAAGAGTAGATTCTTCTGCCTCGCGGTACCGTTGGATGGGGATCTATAGGACGCGCACATATCCGTAAAAAATAATAATGTTTGTCTCGAGTGAGAGTTGCTCACCCGGGTTGGAAAGGGGAGCTTCGAGTTCGATTTGGGGTATATGGACATGAATACTGGTCGTGCGCCTCTGATATAACGGGCAATGCGTATTACCGGGGCTTCTTTGTTGCTGGCGGCAAAGCCTGCCGTGGCCACCAAAGGCTCAGAAGGTCCGGTGACAATGCTCGAGCCTACCCTGAGGTTGATCGGGGGTGCCTGCTTTTTTGAGGGCGATGATACAATAGTGGTAGGTATCGGGTAGACATGCAGGGACCCTGATGCTGAAGGAACCAGTAGAGATATGGATGACGAAGTCTTGACAAATTCGATGAACCGCACATCAGTGTCAAAAGGAATGGAAGCTATTAATATTCCCTCTTTGATATTAAAGGACGATGAACTGTCGCGGTCATCCAGGTCGCCTAGCGCAGGGATTTTCCAAATCGAAACGAAGCGGTCACCCTCCGCAATCGAGGCAAGTATTTGAGAATCCGATTCACTATCGGAATGGGAGACGGAAATCCATCGAAGACACAAAAGGCGGGAAGCATGTCCAATGAATATAACAAGTTCACGCAATTGGCTGGGTTGAGAGTGTCATCTGCGTCCCTTACGAGGCACATGCAATTATACCCTACGAATAAGGTATCCACATGGCCGCTGTTGCAAGAGAAGTGGGTCATGGAGGAGTAAGGTGTGCGACCAGTCCCAGTGGCCCCAAGATGCGAGGAACAACTGTTGATCAATTGCCCGTTCTTGAGATTCCACGTGTTGAAGATCCCATCCTTGGCCTGACGCCCAAATCATCTCATCCCTATGTTTGCTTTCGGGAATCGCTATAGAGAGGATGCTAGATGTGGATCTCAGGCTCGACAATGAATGCGTGACTTCACTCGAGCAAGGCGAAAAAATCGTGATGTCCCCGGAGGAGAAGCCAATTACCAAAGATTGTTGCTGAATTGAACTATGTAGCCTCCTGGGCTTTTAAAGCTGTCTCGCTATTCCGCTTCTCTCTGCTCTTGTGGCCTCATCGGTGTTCCGAGGGCTTAATCCATTGCATACAGGGGACAAGAGCATCCTCTCCGACAAGATCTTTTCAGTGGAAGTGCTAAATACGTGTAACCAATGTTTGTCGACCGAGAGTGAGATATGTGCAAAGAGGTCACCCGGAAATGACGCTATCAAGGGCTGCTTCTACGATGACTGGTACGAGCCGAGCACGCGGGCGTATTCGCTTCCTTTTAGGCTGTGAATCCTGCTTGCTCTTCTTCGATCAGTTTTGCCGCAGAGCTGTAAGCGCCGATCACAATAGACGTCAACACCAGCTGAATTTCAATACAACCGTGTCCTCAACGTCACCATCTTGATGTTGACTCCAATAATGTGGAGCCCTTTCTCCTATAAAGCTGGCGAGATGAGGGTGACCTCGAGCTCTCTTTCCCTAAAGACGTGTTGTACATGAGTATGCCTTCCGTCACCGCCGACACTGAGAACCTTTTCTTCGCCTTGTTGAATATTCTTCTCCGCCTTGTTCAGGGCGTCCTGGACGTGCTCCAATCTGGTATTATCGTAATACAGGCCCTGGTATCGTCCACACGGAAACTGACTGAGCTTCTCCACTCGGTTGCTAAATTGCTGACTGGCGCGGCAGCCTTTATTACAGGCAAGTGATTCGTTTTTTGTGCATCTTCCTCAACCAGTTTTACATTGGAATGCAGGCAATATTGTTGGAATACTGGTCCTCCTTTCCATTTACATTGGATACCAGAAACTCTACGCCAAGGGACAGAGAGGCAAGAAGCTCAGGTAGGAGAAGTGGAGCCGCTTGATCACCTTGCAGTCCCTCCGAATGCGCTTCGATTGCTTTCGCATGTAATAACTGCCCCTTAATAATGTTTCCCCCATCATCCATATGACTTGTATTGGCGTGTATGTCAATTCGTGTCCTGCGGCAGTTTTCCAGAAGCCGAGCTCAACAAGCCACGGCCGCATTCATCACGCTTAGTTGGGTCGTTGTACTCTTCCAGAGGAGCGGTAGCGCCTGTCCTGCTCAGATACATGTCATATGACAACATGGTATCGACCATACCACGAAGAACAGTGTTGGCGGCTAAGAAGTGGCAGCCTCAAATTGCAGCACCAATCGAACAGCCGAGCGAGATGCCATCGAGACCCTGCCGACCAACATCGAACGAGGACGGAGAAGATGATCACCGAGCAGAATATGCGTGGAATTGGGGACATTGGAAACGGTGGTTCCACGGTGGAGCTAACTCGACGCAGGAAGGTTCAATGACGTGCAAAAAACGCAAGCACTGCGAAACATCTACGACATTAGCTAACAATCGAGCGAGCAGTGCGAAGCTTATATATAGGAATGCCGTCGCCCGAGGTCCCGTCTCATGACACCTTGTCCAATCGGCTCATCGATTTCGGACACCTCGATGACGCAATCAACCTTTGGAAACGGGGATCAAGATTTTCTCTTGAGCTATTACATACGTACTAGCATGTTACACTCGTGGTTGAACTTACTAATTTACTTAGCGTGTTACGCCAGGATACATGAGTGCGCGTCAGTCACAAAGACCGACACGAAAGAGAAAATGAAGCCTCACCTCAGTATCAAACATTGTTGAACTGAGGGAGACGTAAGTGAAAAATTATTCTCTGCTGTTATAAGCAGTCGATCAATGGCACACTGACATTAATGGTAGCAGGAATACCAAGAAAGGAAAAATGACGCCGCAGGCTCAACATCACGTTATGAGTCCGCCACATGCACAGCGTACTATGACTCCCGAAATTCAACAGTAGCTGGTCATATTATCGGGTGGGGTGCTTGTCCGACCGTTTTTGGGTACGTATGTTTGACTTGCGCCTACTCTGCCTTGATTTCTCCTACTCACAATACAATGCCCTTGTTTATTTCATCTTTCACACTTGCGATAACGAATCTTCCCCGGATCAATCAACATCTCAGCTAGATTCTGACACTCTCTGTGATTCCTCCTGTCAGGTGAGTGAACTAGTATAAGGCCACTGAAATTAGGAATGCAAGCTAGATATGAACTAGCAAGGAAACTATGGGACCTAGCTGTGGCTCAGGTCCGCATTCGCTTCAGTCAAGGGGTCGACGGTAAGCGCCAGTTATGGCGCGCGTACGTGACGTACGTAAGCGGAGGCTGGGCTAGCTAGTCTTAAAAATTTATATGAGCCCTGGGATGCAGGCAAGTGGGCACCAGCTGTGCGCGCGTCATGCAATGTCGGCCTCGAACGTTCTCTGCGAGGGATTTCCTTTTCTGTTTGATCAAGGGCTGAGATTCCTGAATAGCACCCCGGAGTGTACAAGGTCCATACCACTATCAGCGTCCTCACGGTGTCCGTAGAACTGTTCCGGTGCCGATTGCGGTGTTCATCTGGTTGAGGCCGTATGACGTCACATCCGTGCACCAGTCGATTGTTGGCCCCACAGCACGCACTTTGCTTTCCCCCACCGTTGTCACGTCATTTTACAGCACCACGCATGATTCGCGTTCCCCTATGAAGCACAGCGTGTGTGGCCGTACTGTACTGGAACTGTATTCACACTCAGTTCGCAAAGTGGCTCACCTAGCTTAATTTTGAACTAAACACCACTTTGCATACATATTATATATGTGCATGAACGGCCTTAGGCTCCCAGAAAGATGACAGGAAACAGTAGAGAATATAAAGGAACGTCCGAGAGTGGCAAGAATTATCAAAAGTATGAGTTCAACTGTCGTTATACCCGCTGGAGGAAAGCACTCGTTGTGATCAGCTACGTCAAGAACATGCTGAAACGGTGAAGAAGGGCGGGTAAAACCATTCCTTAGCACACGCAAATGCCAAAAACCCACTGGACATGTAACCAAACTTCGTCTCGGTTCTGTCATCTTAGCCCCCTCACTGAATCCAAACTAGCACTGCTGCTCCTTTGGAAGTGGAGTCCCCAGACGGTGAAGATGACAACCCTGATGAATCAGAATAAAGCGTGTGGACGATAGTACGGGGGGCGCGGAACTGAACGACGAAGAAAATGGAGGTGGGGAGGGATGATATATTCGTCCATCAATGATCACTTCGATGGAAGCATCGAATCAGAGGAAAGCGATGTAAGGAATGCAGGGAGGTTTGAACCGCAGGTGTTTTCCAGTATGTACTGTACTAGTAGGTCCGATGTGAAAAGTTGTCGGGAGAGGAGATGAAGTATGTTTGAGATTTCAGACATGATGGCTGGGTCACAGTCGGCACGCGTGGCATCTGCGGCGAGTTTGCCGAATCAAGTCCAAAACTCGCGAAACCCGCCATGGTTGACATCACCCCAACGCAAATGTTGGTATCACACGCTTCGGACTTGGTGCTCCACTCGAACACATGTGGCGACGATTTCACACGTGTACTGCTTATCAAGTGTTACGTCAAAGCTTGATGTCGATCGCTCTTCCGTATTGGAGTTGTACATCCCCAAGCTGTCACTGCACACCATTATGCCTTCACTCCCCTGACCCGATGCGCCGGATAGTGTCGACCTGCCGATTTCGTCTTTCCATTCTGCCAACTTGCATCATCCAGGCTCGATTGACGTCATCGGTTATGGTACCGTGGTGTGCAGACAAACGGACCGGTACATCAGCAATGAGCAACGGGAGGAGAAATGTATTAGGCGAAGAAATGAGTATTCTTGATAGTGAAATTGTAATCATAAGATCATGATGCGTCTGTGATTCGTTATGAGCATAGCGGCAAGTGAGCCCTGTAAATATTTTATCGATGGTTTGCAATCAAAAAAATTGAGGTTGGATTCTTTGGTGTTCTCGAGCCGAATGTATATCCAATTCGAGGTTGCCCGTCATGTGCAGGAAGCAATGTGGAGGATGCAATGACGAGAAGAACATGCTCAAATATGGGCCGTTTGTGCCTCAGAATGACGTCCAAGATTGGTAAGAGCTTCACGTAGATTGTTGACTGATATGGCCAATTCTCGGGTGTACGCTCCTGAGTTAATAGTGACTAACTGGCGGTAGAGTTTAACACTTTCTTGGATGAATGGGAGCGCCTCCGATTGTTGTCCGAGATCCGAAAGAGCATTATATAGATTGTTGAGTGACATGGCCAATTTTGGGGTGTATGATCCTGGGTTAATGGCAACTAGCTGGCGGTAGAGTTTGACACTTTCTTCAATGAATGGGAGCGCCTCCGAGTGTCGTCCGAGATACGAAAGAGCATTATGTAGATTGTTGAGTGACATGGCCAAATATGGGGTGTATGATCCTGAGTTAACGGCAACTAACTGGTGGTAGAGTTTGACGCTTTCTTCGATGAATGGGAGTGCCTCCGAGTGTCGTCCGAGATCCGAAAGAGCATTATATAGATTGTTGAGTGACACAGCCAAATATGGGGTGTATGATCCTGGGTTAATGACAACTAGCTGGCGGCGGAGCCTGACACTTTCTTCAATGAATGGGAGTGCCTCCGAGTGTTGTCCGAGTTTGGAAAGAGCATTATATAGATTGTTGAGTGACACAGCCAAATCCGGGGTGTATGATCCTGGGTTAATGGCAACTAGCTGGCGGCGGAGTATGATGCTTTCTCCAATGAATGGGAGTGCCTCCAAGTGTCGTCCGAGATCTGAAAGAGCATTATATAGATTGTTGAGTGACACAGCCAAATATGGGGTGTATGATCCTGGGTTAATGGCAACTAACTGGCGGTAGAGTTTAACGCTTTCTTCAATGAATGGGAGTGCCTCCAAGTGCTGTCCAAGATACGAAAGAGCATTATGTAGACTGTTGAGTGACATGGCCAAATCTGGGGTGTATGATCCTGGGTTAATGACAACTAACTGGCGGTAGAGTTTGACACTTTCTTCAATGAATGGGAGCGCCTCCGAGTGCTGTCCAAGATTGGAAAGGGCAATACGTAGACTGTTGAGTGACTCAGCCAGATGCGGGGCGCAGGAACTTGAGTCCACAGAAAAAAGGTGACGGCAAAGTACAACAGAATCATTTGCTGCCTCATATGCCTCCTGGAATCTTGAAAAAAATCCCAAATTGTACTGAAGCCGGGTAAGCACGTTAGCCAGTGTGCTGACAGCATCTTTCGACCTGTGGACAACAGCCAACTGGATAAGATCATGAGGTAGTCTCATTATTTAACATGATTTGTCGATAACCCATACCTTAGCCCACTCAGGGAGTAATGAGATCCTGATGTAGCTTTCCATTCTCACACAGATTTCCACCCACCGAGTTGCTTGCTGACTCAGAAACATACTAACTGGCCCAGCAAGCTCCTCAGATGGTTTGTCGACTCCACTGAGGTGATGGACAATGTGGTGACATGCATAACGAAAGTGCTCAGATAACTCCTTTTGAGGAATATGCGGCATTTCATCATTTTCATGCAAGTTTTCAATCAGGCCTAAGCCCTCTACAGAGCAGAGACCCTCATTCAAAATCTCGGTGCATCGCAGGGCAACCCTGGCATTATCTGCCCCAACAGCTATGGGAGCACAACGAGAGCTGACTGTTTGGGGATCGATCCGATCGACAATAAAATCGCGGAAAGATTGGTGTAAGACGCGAACCGGAATCAGGGAATCCTCAACTCCTGAGAGCAGAGGAGCGAGTTCGGCCAATGCATATTGAACAGAAGACTTGAGGAAAGGCAACAGAATTGAGTCCCAGGCTGTGATGGACAGAGGCTGCTGAGCAACGAAGATTGCTCCCATCACGATTGGGTAATCGTGCACGAAATCTTCATCCTCCCAAGCACACTTCTTCAAAATGCTTGTATACAAGTCTTCCATCATCTTCTCCGCAGGGACCTCCCGTCGTTTGGCACCAGTGTCAAGCAGACTTTTTAGTGTCCTCATAGGATTCTGGTTGGTCGTCTTCATGTAGCGAAAGATGGTGCTGATCCAGATAAACAACCCATTTGCTCGTTCTGAGATCTCCTGTACCATTTTATCCTCGTCCTGAAGATTACGCTGTAAATCCCGATGTAACATCTTTAGCTTTTGCAGCTGGAAGCGTATGAATCTAGCACAATCCTGCACATTTGCTTCATCCGAGATATCAATAGTGAGACGATCAATAGGGTAGTTGGGGGAAAGGTAGCGATTCACGAGATCAAATTGTCTCGATGTGATGAAGAATTTTATGGAAGATGGTAGCCTGGGCACTTCCTCCCCAAGAATTTCGGCAAGGGACTCGAACGCTTCTTTGTCACATTCATCTAAAGCATCAATGATGATCACCATAGGACGATTGGAAGGTGGAGGTTTACGGAGGAGAGACGGGGCGACCAATTTCTTGAACTGCATCATGAATGAAGCTGTTGAGAGACTGGGGTCCTTTCGAAGAGCAGAGGTAATGAAAGTGCGGTAAGCGGGGTCATGGTCTGCCAAAGCTCGAGCCATGCCGCTGAACAGAAAATCAGGCCGCGACCGTTCGCCCGCTTTAAAGAAGAACTGCAGTAACAGGGTAACATCCCCTTCGCTGGCACATCGTTCTGCTATCGTGAGTGCAATCGATGTCTTGCCAGCGCCGGCCACAGCAGTCAACAGCATTAGCCGGTTCTCACTAGCCCCAGTGTCGCGGCACCATGCCATGATACGCTCAATGAGATCAACTCTAGTGTCTTTCAGGCACACCTGAGTGGAATCATCACGGGCAAGATGGGGGTATCGGAGACTATCGAGATTCTTGTCATCGTGTAGACGGCGTTCTATGGCCGCTAATTTGGAGCCAGTCATCAAGTTCGTGCTGAGCTGCATCGGCCGAAAATCAGAATGTTATGGAACGATACTGTAAGGAAAGCTACCTGAAACGATGCCAATGCTTTGTCAAAATCTTTCTTCAGGCCATCAATTTTTCCCGGGTCTCTCAAGTAGAAGAGTGTTTTTCTGATAGCCGATCGTTTTTCTACTTTTTCCCGTCTTTCAATTTCGGACTTAATCTTCTGCAGCGCGCTGGGACTTGATGTAAGTACGATATCGAAGACCACCAAAACGGATGCAGACTTACCCATCAAGCTCTGTGGCGCTTTCCACCCATGGCTTTGCTTCTTCCGCTGACACATCATCGGACTTTATGGCTGAAGATACCTTGGCCACGGCGCTCGCTACGTAATCACCGAAATTAATCCATTCCTTTGCGTTCTCCTTGAACTTCTACATGGCGCAAACCAGCGTGAGCTATCATTCGTGGACAAGCATAAATCATTACCAACTTTAACTTCGTCGAAGATGAAAAGTGCAGCACTAGTCGCACTCTTTAGGGGTGGACACCAATCAGCCGCGGCATTGACGCCTCTAAGAGTCAAAACCGCCAGGTTACCCCCTGTTGCGAGGAGATCATTCGTCTTTTGCCTCAGAGTTTCAGCCCCTTGCTGCAGCGACATGGTCGATAACGGACAAGTAGATGGAGGACAGAGCTTTGGGCACGCAGCACACGTGTGAGCCCCTAAACTAGAGCCACGAGGCCTCCGTCTGATTATGGAAGATTGGGGATGGATATGATATGTGCATTGACTATTCGGTCGACATCTTGCGGCCCGTGACCTCTGATCCAGTAGGAATAAGAACTAGATATGAACACAGCGTTCGCTCCGTACAGAGAGCCGGCGGTAAGCGCCGGTGGGGGAAGTGTACGCGACGTATGTCAGTGGAGGCTGGGATCCAGTCTGGCCTTTCATCAGGGTCTCGGAGTGCTTTCATATGAGCTTTACTAATGGGATGCCGGTAAGTGGCCGGGTGCCGGCTTTGCGCTCGTTAATGCCTCCTTGGACAATAAAGATGCTTATCGTTACTGGCGATGCACTTCAATTCGATAGGCTTTGTTGATGCGCAGACACATTGGTGGCACCAGTTTCCGATACTCAGTACCCCAGTTTTCGTATGGGGAGAAGCAATGGGCGTCGGCCAACTCCGACGCAGAAATCAAGGCTCAGGTACAGTTCCGTGGTGAAGGGGTCCATGCTTTTTCGCCAAATTCTGGCATCTTTCAAACCACAGTGCAGCAATTAGCATTTGTTTTCACTGGCTATCTAGGACTACATGATCACCTAGCCCGAAATTTATCTTATTTAACATTCCCCCTAATACCCAAGTCAATCACCGTGTCAATTTTCCAGGTCAAATCCTTACGGTGCTCATTGTAGGCTTGACTCCAGCCGACACACAACCATACGATCGTGCTCACTCTGGCTGAGACACATCCCTGTTAATTCACCAAGCGTGAGTGCGCGCAGAGAACCTGCCCCTTACACATGCATCTCCATGTGGAACTCCTGTTCAGGCATGGGTTTTGTACTCAATACGCCTGGAAATCGAGCCTGAAATCCAACCGGTCACAGGAATTGCCGATATGTGTCTCGGGACCGCTCGACACCAAGTGGGCGCGTTGAAGGAACATCTCTTCTATCGGTGTACTGAATGTCGAAGCGGTTGAGCCGCGGTTTGTTAATGCGACGCCGGTTCTTACTGAGTTGCACACAAATCTCACTTCAGTCCAAGGAGCTCAACCAATGATGATGCGGTCCCTCTTCCTCTGCCCTCGCGCCTCTTCTCGCCGCCATCCTAGTGCACCTCACTATGCCGTTTTCCGCAACGGTCTCGTTCTATTCTCTTTTTCACCCTCCCTTCGCCCTATCACAATTTTTGTCAAGTGCCCTACCTTTGGACATTTGTAAGGGAATGCAGGCAGAAACGACGGCGACTGATTTGCTACGACATTTTGCTGTAACAAGGACTCCGCCAATGTATCATTACTGAGTATAACTGATTCTTTCCCCCCTTTTATTGTGGATTACCGTTCTGCTTTGAGGTAGGTTGTGTTGGAAACAAAGGCTTATTGGTTTCTTTTCCACGAAACTTGGGAACGGGCCCTTAGAAACTCTCGAAACGTTAATCAGCCATTTCGAATTCGTCTGTGCGTCGGGTCGCCTGTGTCTAGGCAGTAATGGTTTGGGTGGAAACGGGATATTCGCGTACCTGCGTGGCTTTGCACTACGCGTCAAACTATCTCCGGACTCTTCTGCCTTCCGCCATCCACTCATAACCAACCTCCGTGCTTCGACCCTCCTTCCCTTCATCCTATCATACCCGATGCCCTCATGCTTCTTCGGCAAACCTGCCCAAGAATAGGCGCCCAATGTCAGCCAAATTCCCGACTCCCCCTTGCGAAACTTCACAAGCCCATTGCTGTCCGCTTCGCTTCGCTCTTTAAAGTGAATGATATAGGAGGTGTCGTCTGGGGCCCCCGTCCTTGACCTTGGAATCGTGCAGTCGTTTCTGCTGACCGACCACTTTCATCCCAGCATTGTCTTCCTGCATCTATGATTACTCTCCACACCGAAGGCTTCGATTCTTTCGGACTATCAGCTAATATTTTCGATTTACATCAGACAGAGACGACGCTCTTTGGATAGAACGTCCATATAGCCCGTTGTTGTTCGGGACAGGAAAATGGTTTTCTGGATTAAGCGGTAGAAGGTGATTACACTCTAAAGGAGTGGGTAATACTGTCGACATCCATGACCTTGGTTCCCACTTTGAGTTTCGTGAAAATGGATGATGGCAATCCTGCGTAGACTTCTGGTGCGTCACGTCCTTCTTCTTTCAGCTGTATTTTTTTTTGCAAGGTGGCTCGGGTAAAGAGATGGCGAAACCACGCATTGCTCTGCTTCCACTGTCCATGATTCTCTCGACGATTCACTTGGGCAATGCGCAGAGGTGACACCTCTGTAATGGTCGTCTCCAGGAAATCCCATGGATGAAACTTGACAAAGTCGGTTCTCGGGTGGAGAAGGTAATCCTATGCGCGTGATGGGTACCGCAATGGCTGCCCACCTAGCTGCGAGGTGACCAGTCAGAAACAGTCTTCTCTCTAATATGTAAAACAAACTGAACAGCGTTGAGTTGAGTGGGATTATGAGCCCAAGGGCAAACAGCTAGAATGACCGAGTACGTCGCCAAAAACTGGTATGAGTATAAAAAAAAGGGGGGGAATGGCTTAGGCTGCAACGCACTCACCCCAAATGCGTGCTTGAAGGGCTTTCCACATTCGGAAATGTCGCACGAGGCCCTCTTTCATCTCAACCATTTTTCCCCACCTTTCCGCTCCCACTGTCTGACGAGCCAGAAATCCACGGAATGAAGTGGTGGGAACGAATCATCCCAGCGTCATCGTCATTGAGGAGAAAGGGGTATGGAAATAGTCCCCCCCCCCTATTTGGCTCGCTCAGATGGTGAACTACCCTGACCGAAATGCTGATTCTGCTGGATAGAGGGACAGTGCTGGAAATGGTGAATATGCGAGGAAGGATGCTTTGGACAGAGGCAGGCGTCACTTCGCTTCCTGGGTCAACCTATGCACCCAAAGAAGCAGCGGGACGACAACGTCGGGACTTGTCATACAGAAACCATACTGAATAAAAGGCGATACGGCCCCGCTGCCAAACTTGGCTAGCTGCGCACATGGTGTGAAGGCAGATAACGAATTGGAATGACATCAAAACAAGGAGGATTCCACATGAAGGAGAACACACTCCCATGCAACAGGAACGATCTCAATGATCAATGTCGCTGTCCGTTGAGCCGCTTGGTGCAACAATGATGTTTCTCAAAACTGAGGAATGGCGTCTGCCTTGCACCGTGTGGGAATACTGTATCCACGGGGATCCAATGCGATTCACAAGCTAAATAGCAGGTGGCCCCCTAGACTTGGTTAACGACACTGTCGAATACTCCACCAATCCCTAGGGACTCCACGAGTGTCACGCGCGCAGCAGGTAGACAGTACCAGAATAATCCAGACCATCCAGTGGCTGGGAAAGCTGGCGCATCCGTAGGTGTTGGGTCATTCGTGTTGCCGAAAGAGTCTGGGAGTACAAGTGCCATCAGGCAAGGTAGCGAGCCCGGAAGCATGTTCTATAGCGCAATCATATCCGAAACTATAGCCTCCGGAAACAGAGCGAGTTGGAGAACGAAAAGAAAAAGGATTGTCTGAGCCCGTTGTAGAAGTGGGATTTTGAGGATTGCACTTTTGAACATGAACAAGAGCACGGCTATCTAGGTTGTCCTTAATCAGACCGCCAAGAGACACTAGCACCATCGAGTATCGGCGGTTTCGTGCCGACGGGGCAAGCGGCGTTAATTTATCGCATTCTACCTCTACTCAAGTGTTACATCAGCGCGCTTCTTCATTCAATCCCAGAGTGTTACTTAATTCATGTCGATCGATTCACGAAGATGGACAAAGTAATTGACATTAACTTCCTAATTATGATCCGGGTGGCGCACAGTCGCGGAGCCAGTCCATTCCAGGGTTAGGACCAACCTTACTTATTCACTATCCCGCTTACCGAACAAGGGTTTTCAGCCGGAGAGGACAGTCAGTTGTAGCGGGAAGGGTCTTCAAGGTAGGGATATGAATCGCCTGGAAGTGCACATGTCTCTGGATTTCGTCGTTTGATGAACGACATCCAGTAGTAGCACTAGTCATGTAGTTACCAGGATACATGACCATCCGACACCTACATTTGATGGCCACGAGACGTGAACGTAATACAGTACAGATCAAACACGGGTTGCACCCAAATTAGTAGGGAACGCATGGCGGAACACCAATGGGCAGTCGTCATAGAATTTGGGGTAGCGAAATTCGGTTGGATCATAAAGTGTTGGGAAAAAGCGCGCGGTAAGCTAGGATCTGACTTAAGTGGACCAAGTGGCCGCGTTCGACCGCCAATCGACTTGTACTTCGTCTCAACCAATTTGCATCATCGATCGATCCAAACTCCGACGTCATTGGTTACGCAGAAACAATGTGCTCTGCGATCCCCCGACGTGCAAGCACCATTTCGATCCGTCCGTCAGGTACGTGAGAAAGAGAGTGGCAGACGTCACTCAACTTTCCTCCATGCTCCATTCGCGTGTTTCAACTCTTTTCGTCTTTTCCTTAAGCGCTTTCGTTGGCCTGCTGCCACTACCTCTCGTACAACCACTGCAACCACGACATCCCATTCATCTTCTAGAGCAGTAACGCAGATAAAAAGAAGAAGAAGACGAGGGATTCAGATGGAGGAACGTATGACCCTTCCGGGACGGACGACCATTGGGATGTTCGTCCTTGGTGGAGATGGGACCATGGTGCTTACTCAGATGACTGGCCATTGACGACGAAGATGAAAATCAGAATAAAGCGTGTGGACGATAATACGGAGGGCCCGGAACTGGATGACAAAGAAAATGGAGGCGGGGAGGGATGATATATTCGTCCACCAATGATCGCTTCGATGGAAGGATCGGATCAGAGGAAAGGAATGCAGGGAGGTTTGAACCGTAGGTATTGCACAGTATATACTGTACTACTATGATAGTAGGTCCGATGTGAAAGGACAGGAGACGAAGTATGTGCTGGGTCACAGTCGGCGCGCGTGGCATCCGCAGCGAGTTTGCTGAATCAAGCCCGAAACACGCGAAGCCCACCACGATTGACGTCACCCCAACACATCACACTCTTCGGACTTGGTGCTCCACTCGAACACATGTGGCGACAATTCAACACATGTATATACTGCTTATGAAGACAATAGTCAAAGCTCGATCTCGATCTCTCTTCTGTATTGGAGTTGGACATCCCCAAGCTGTCACTGCACACCGTAATCCCTTCACTCCCCTGACCCGATGCGCCGAATAGTGTCGACCTGCCGATTTCATCTTTCCATTGTGCCAACTTGCATAATCCATCCAGACCTCAGGCTCGATTGACGTCATCGCTTATGGTACCGTGGTGTGCAGACAAACGGACCGGTATATCAGCAATGAGCAAACAGGAAGAGAAATGTGTTAGGCGAAGGAATGGGGCATCTTTGAGGTGAAATTGTAATTGTAAGATCATGATGCGTCTGTGATTCGTTATGAGCGTATCGGCATGTAGATATTTTATCCATAGTTTGCAATCAAAGAAATTGAGGTTGGATTTGCTGGTGTTCCCGAGCCGAATATATATCCATGCCCATCATGTGCAGGCAGCAATGTGAAGGATGCAGTGACGAGAAGAACATGCTCAAATATGGACCGTTTGTGCCTCAGAATGACGTCCGAGATTGGTAAGAGCTTTACGTAGATTCTTGACTGATGGGGCCAATTCTCGGGTGTACGCTCCTGGGTTAATAGTGACTAGCTGGCGGTAGAGTTTAACACTTTCTTCGATGAATGGGAGCGCCTCCGAGTGTCGTCCGAGATCCGAAAGAGCAGTATATAGATTGTTGAGTGATGAGGCCAAATCCGGTGTGTATGACCCTGGGTTAATGGCAACTAGCTGGCGGCAGAGTTTGACGCTTTCTTCAATGAATGGGAGCGCCTCCGAGTGTCGTCCAAGATTGGAAAGAGCATTATATAGATTGTTGAGTGACCTGGCCAAATATGGGGTGTATGGCCCTGGGTTAACAGCAACTAACTGGCGGCGGAGTTTGGTGCTTTCTTCAATGAATGGGAGCGCCTCCGAGTGCCGTCCAAGATTGGAAAGAGCATTATATAGATTGCTGAGTGACACAGCCAAATCCGGTGTGTATGACCCTGGGTTAACGGCAACTAGCTGGCGGCGGAGTATGACGCTTTCTTCAATGAATGGGAGCGCCTCCGAGTGTTGTCTGAGATCGGAAAGAGCAATATATAGATTGTTGAGTGACAGGGCCAAATCCGGGGTGTACGATCTTGGGTTAACAGCAACTAGCTGGCGGTCGAGTCTGACACCTTCTTCGATGATTGGGAGCGCCTCCAAGTGCCGTCCAAGATTGGAAAGAGCATTATATAGATTGTTGAGTGACACGGCCAAATCCGGTGTGTATGACCCTGGGTTAATGGCAACTAACTGGCGGTCGAGTATGACGCTTTCTTCGATAAATGGAAGTGCCTCCAAGTGCCGTCCAAGATTGGAAAGAGCATAAAATTGATTGGTGAGTGACATTGCCAAATTCGGGGTGTAGGAACTTGAGTCCACAGAAAAAAGGTAACGGCAGAGTACAACAGAATCATTTGCTGCCTCATATGCCTCCTGGAATCTTGAAAAAAATACCAAATTGTATTGAAGCCAGGTAAGCACATTAACCAGTGTGCTGACAGCATCTTTTGACCTGTGGACAACAGCCAACTGAATAAGATCATGAGCTAGTTTCATTAACATAATTTGTCGATAACCCATACCTTGGCCCACTCAGGGAGTAACGAGATCCTGACATAGCTTTCCATTCTCACACAGACTTCCACCCACCGAGTTGCTTGCTGACTCAGAAACATACTAACTGGCCCAGCAAGCTCCTCAGATGGTTCCTCGACTCCACTGAGGTGATGGACAATGTGGCGACATGCATAACGAAAGTGCTCAGAAAACTCCTTTTGAGGAATATGCGGCATTTCATCTTTTTTGTACAAGTTTTCAATCAGGCCTAAGCCCTCCACAGGGCAGAGACCCTCATTCAAAATCTCGGTGCATCGCAGGGCAACCCTGGCATTATCCACCCCAACAGCTATGGGAGCGCAACGAGAGCTGACTGTTTGGGGATCAATCCGATCGACAATAAAATCGCGGAAAGATTGGTGTAAGATGCGAACCGGAATCAGGGAATCCTCAACTCCTGAGAGCAGAGGGGCGAGTTCGGCCAACGCATATCGAACAGAAGACTTGAGGAAAGGCAACAAAATTGAGTCCCAGGCTGTGATGGACAGAGGCTGCTGAGCAACAAAGATTGCTCCCATCACGATTGGGTAATCGTGCACGAAATCTTCATCCTCCCAAGCACACTTCTTCAAAATGCTTGTATACAAGTCTTCCATCATCTTCTCAGCAGGGACCTCCCGTCGTTTGGCACCAGTGTCGAGCAGACTTTTTAGTGTCCTCATAGGATTCTGGTTGGTCGTCTTCATGTAGCGAAAGATGGTGCTGATCCAGATAAACAACCCATTTGCTTGTTCCGAGATCTCCTGTACCATTTTATCCTCATCCTGGAGATTGCGCTGTAAATCCCGATGTAACATCTTTAGCTTTTGCAGCTGGAAGCGTATGAATCTAGCACAATCCCGCGTATTTGCTTCATCCGAGAGATCAATAGTGAGGCGATCAATAGGGTAATTGGGGGAAAGGTAGCGATTCATGAGATCAAATTGTCTCGATGTGATGAAGAATTTTATGGAAGATGGTAGCCTGGGCACTTCCTCCCCAAGAATTTCGGCAAGAGACTCGAACGCCTCTTTGTCACATTCATCTAAAGCATCAATGATGATCACCATAGGACGATTGGAAGGTGGAGGTTTATGGAAGAGAGACGGGGCGACCAATTTCTTGAACTGCGTCGTGAATGAAGCTGTTGAGAGACTGGGGTCCTTTCGAAGAGCAGAAGTAATGAAAGTGCGGTAAACAGGATCATGGTCTGCCAAAGCTCGAGCCATGCCGCTGAATAGAAAATCAGGCCGCGACCGTTCGCCCGCTTTAAAGAAGAACTGCAGTAACAGGGTAACACCCTCATCGTTGGCACATCGTTCTGCTAATGTGAGTGCAATCGAAGTCTTGCCAGCGCCGGCCACGGCAGTCAACAGCATTAGCCGTTTCTCGCTATCCCCAGTGTTGCAGCACCATCCCATGATACGCTCAATGAGATCAACCCTAGTGTCTTTCAGGCACACCTGAGTGGAATCGTCATGGGCAAGATGAAGGTATCGGAGACTATCGAGAATCTTGTCATCATGTAGACGGCGTTCTATGGCCACTAATTTGGAGCCAGTTATCAAGTTCGTGCTAAGCTGCATCGGCCAAAAATCAGAATGTTATGGAACGATACTGTAAGGAAAGCTACCTGAAACGATGCCAATGCTTTGTCAAAATCTTTCTTCAGGCCATCAATTTTTCCCGGGTCTCTCAAGTAGAAGAGTGTTTTTCTGATAGCCGATCGTTTTTCTACTTTTTCCCGTCTTTCAATTTCGGACTTAATCTTCTGTAGCGCGCTGGGACTTGATGTAAGTACGATATCGAAGACCACCAAAACGGATGCAGACTTACCCATCAAGCTCTGTGGCGCTTTCCACCCATGGCTTTGCTTCTTCCGCTGACACATCATCGGACTTTATGGCTGAAGATACCTTGGCCACGGCGCTCGCTACGTAATCACCGAAATTAATCCATTCCTTTGCGTTCTCCTTGAACTTCTACATGGCGCAAACCAGCGTGAGCTATCATTCGCGGACAAGCATAAATCATTACCAACTTTAACCTCGTCGAAGATGAAAAGTGCAGCACTAGTCGCACGCTTTAGGGGTGGACACCAATCAGCCGTGGCATTGACGCCTCTAAGAGTCAAAACCGCCAGGTTACCCCCTGCTGCGAGGAGATCATTGGTCTTTTGCCTCAGAGTTTCAGCCTCTTGCTGCAGCGACATGGTCGATAACGGACAAGTAGATGGAGGACAGAGCTTTGGGCACGCAGCACACGTGTGAGCCCCTAAACTAGAGCCACGAGGCCCCCGTCTGATTATGGAAGATTGAGGATGGATATGATATGTACATTGACTATTCGGTCGACATCTTGCGGCCCGGGACCTCTGATCCGGTAGGAATAAGAACTAGATATGAACGCAGCGTTCGCTCCGTACAGAGAGCCGGCGGTAAGCGCCGGTGGGGGAAGCGTACGCGACGTATGTCAGTGGAGGCTGGGATCCAGTCTAGCCTTTCATCAGGGTCTTGGAGTGAGCTTTACTAATGGGATGCCGGTAAGTGGCCGGGTGCCGGCTTTGCGCTCGTTAATGCCTTGGACAATAAAGTTACTTATCGTTACTGGCGATGCGCTTCAATTTGGTTGATAGGCTTTGTTGATGCGCCGACACATTGGTGGCCCAGTTTTCGTGAAACCTGAAGCAATGGGTTCGGCCAACTCCGACGCAGAAATTAAGGTTCAGTCTCTCGCGAAAGGGTCCATGCTTTTTCGCCAAATTCTGGCGTCTTTCAAACCACAGTGCAGCAATTAGCATTCGTTTTCACTGGCCATCTAGGACTACATGATCACCTAGCCCGATATACACCGTCCCCCTAATACCCATGTCAATCACCGTGTCTCCAATCCTTACGGTGCCCGTCGACATCTAGGTTTGACTCCAGCCGACACACAACTATACGATCATGTTCACTCTGGCTGAGACACATCCCTGTTAATTCACCAAGCGTGAGTGCGCACAGAGAACCTGCCCCTTACATATGCATCTCCACGTGGCACTCCTGTTCAAGCATGGGTTTTGTGCTCAAAACGCCTGGAAATCGTGCCTAAAATCCAACCGATCACAGGAATTGCCGAAATGTGTCTCGGGACCGCTCGACACCAGGTGGGCGCGCGTTGAAGGAACATCTCTTTCATTTCTATCGGTGTACTGAATGTCGAAGGATCTCACAGCGGTTGAGCCGCGGCTCGTTAATGCGACGCTGGTTCTTACTGAGGTGCACACAAATCTCACTTCAGTCCAAGGAGCTCAACCAATGATGATGCGATCCATCCCTCTTCCTCTCGCGCCTCTTCCCTATTGCACCTCACTATGCCGTTTTCCGTAACGGTCTCGTTCTATTCTCTTTCTTACCCTCCCTTCGCCCTATCACAATTTTTGTCAAGTGCCCTACGTTGGAAACGAAGGCTTATTCGTTTCTTCCTGCTTTTCTTCCGCGAAACTTGGGAACGGGTCCTTAAAAACTCCCGAAAGTTAATTTCTCAAGACAGCCATTTCGAATTCGTCTGTGCGTCGGGTCGCATGGTATGGGCAGTGTATTTTGTAAATGGTTTAGGTTGAAACGGGATATTCGTGTACCTGCGTGTCTTTGCAATCAGTAAGGATCCTAGACATCAATAGATGCATATGGACATCGCGTGCAGGTAGCGTTGGTAGTCAGATCGATCCACTAACCGGGTGAGCGACGTGAGGAATTCATAGATGAAAGGAAGAGCCTATTGAGATAACTTGCACCGATAGAGCCGAAAGACTGGACGATGACTGAGCAAATTACCGAGAGTGAATGATGGCGGGTACGTCGGTGAGTAACATCGGCCAACCTTGGTCCCTAGTTGAGTAGAAATATGGACTTACCGTACAAATCCGATAGTCCAGAACTAGGGGGTTCAACGCGCAGAGGTGACACCTCTGTAAAGGTCATCTCTAGAAATCCTACGGATGAAACTTGACAGAGTCGTTACTCGGGCGGCTATGCGCGTGATGGGTAGATGGCTGCCCAGCTGGCTGCAGGTGACCAGTCAGAAGCAGTCTTGAGATAAAACCTAATGTATAAAACAAACTGAACAGCGTTGAGTTGAGTGGGATTATGAGCCCGAGGGAGAACAGCTAGAATGACCGAGTACGTCGCCTATGAGTAAAGAAAAGGGGGATGGCTTAGGCTACAACTCACCCATCCCACATGCGTACTTGAAGGGCCTTCCACGTTCGGGAATGTCACACGAGGCCCTCTTTCGTCTCAACCATTTTCTACCTGAAAATTCCACTCCCACTGTCTGACGAGCCAGAAATCCACGGAATGAAGTGATAGGAACGAATCATCCCAGCGTCATCGTCATTAAGGAGAAAGGGGTATGGAAATAGCCCCCCCCCCATTTGGTTCGCTCAGATCGTGAATTACCCTGACCGAAATGCTGATTCTCCTGGATGGAGGGACAGTGCTGGCAACGGTGAATATGCGAGGAAGGATGCTTTGGATAGAGCCAAGCGTCACTTCGCTTCCTGGGTCAACCTATGCACCCCAAGAAGCAGTGGGACGACAACGTCAGAACTTGTCATACAGAAATCATACTGAATAAAAGGTGATACAGTCCCGCTGCCAAACTTGGCTGTGTACATGGTGTGAAGGCGAATAACGAATTGGAATGACACCAAAACAAGGAGGATTCCACATGAAGGAGAACACGCTCCCATACAACAGGAACGATCTGAATGATCAATGTCGCTGTCCGTTGAGCCGCTTGGTGCAACAATGGTGTTTCTCAAAACTGAGGAATGGCGTCTGCTTTGCACCGTGTGGTAATGCTGTATTCACGGGGATCTAATGTGATTCACAAGCTGGGATAGGAAATAGCAGGTGGCCCCCTAGACTTGGTAACGACGCTGTCGAATACTCCACCAATCCCTAGGGACCCCACGAGTGTCACGCGCACAGCAGGTAGACAGTACCAGAATAATCCAGACCATCCAATGGCTGGGAAAGCTGGCGCATCCGTAGGTGTTAGGTCATTCGTGTTGCCGAAAGAGTCTGGGAGTGCAAGTGCCATCAGGCAAAGTAGCGAGCCCGGAAGCATGTTCCATAGCGCAATCATATCCGAAACTATAGCCTTCGGAAACAGCCTGAGAGTGATCGAGTTGGAGAACGAAGAGAAAGCGTATGCAAAAGGATTGTCTGAGCTCGTTGTAGAAGTGGGATTTTGAGGTGATTGCACTTTTGAACATGAACAACAAGAGCACGGCAGGATATCTAGGTTGTCCTTGATCAGACCGCCAAGAGACACTGGCACCATCAAGCATCGGCGGTTTCGTGCCGAGCAATATTAACGGGGCAAGCAGCGCTAATTTATCGCATTCTACCTCTACTGACATAAGTGCTACATCAGCGCGCTTCTTCATTCAATTCGAAGTGTTACTTGGGTAATTCATGTTGATCGATTCACGAAGATGGACAAAGTAATCGACATTAACTTCCTAATTATGATCCGGGTGGCGCACAGTCGCGGAGCCGGTCCATTCTAGGGTTAGGACCAACCTTACTTATTCACTATCCCGCTTACCGAACAAAAGTTTTCGGCAGGAGAGGACAGTCAGTTGTAGCGGGAAGGGTCTTCAAGGTAGGGATAATCGCCTGGAAGTGCACATGTATTTCGTCATTTGATGAACGGCATCCAGTAGTAGTTACCAGGAATCCAGGATACATGACCATCCGACACATACATTTGATGGCCACGGGGCGTGGTAATACAGTGCAGATCAAACATGGGTCGCACCCAAACTAGTAGGGGAGGCATGGCGGAACACCGATGGGCAGTCGTCATAGAATTTTGGGCAGCGAAATTCGGTTGGATCATAAAGTGTTGGGAAAAAGCGCGTGGTAAGCTAGGATCTGACTTAAGTGGACCAAGTGGCCGCGTTCGACCGCCAATCGACTTGTGCTTCGTCTCAACCAATTTACATCATCGATCGATCCAAACTCCGACGCCATTGGTTACGCAGAAACAATGTGCTCTGCAATCCCCCGACGTGCAAGCACCATTTCGATCCGTCCGTCAGGTACGTGAGAAAGAGAGTGGCAGCCGTCACTCAACTTTCCACCATGCTCCATTCGCGTGTTTCAACTCTTTTCGTCTTTTCCTTAGCGCTTTCGTTGGCCTGCTGCCGCTACCTCTCGTACAATCACTGCAACCACGACGTCCCATTCATCTTCTAGAGCAGTAACGCGGATAACAAGAAGACGAGGGATTCGGATGGAGGAACGTATGATGACCCTTCCGGGACGGACGACCATTGGGATGTTCGTCCTTGGTGGAGATGGGATCATGGTCCTTACTCGGATGACTGGCCATCGACGACGAAGATGAAAACCCTGACAAATCAGAATAAAGCGTATGGACGATAGTATGGAGGGCCCGGAACCAGACAACAAAGAAAATGGAGCTTCGATGGAAAGATCGGATCAGAGGAAGGCGATGTAGGAATGCAGGGAGGGTTGAACTGCAGGTGTTTCCCAGGATGTACTAGTGGGTCCGATGTGAGAAGTTGTTGGGCCAAGAGACGAAGTATGTTAGATATTTCAGACATGGTGGCTGGGTCACATTCGGCGCGCATGGCATCCGCGGCGAGTTTGCCGAATCGAGTCCGAAACTCGCGAAGCTAACGTCACCCCAATGCCAATATTGATATCACACTCTTCGGACTTGGTGCTCCACTCGAACATATGTGGCGACGATTCGACACGTGTACATACTGCTTATCAAGACAATAGTGCCAAGTCAAAGCTCGATCTCGATCTCTCTTCCGTATTGGAGTTGGACATCCCCAAGCTGTCACTGCACACCGTTATTCTTTCACTCCCCTGGCCCGATGCACCGAATAGTGTCGACCTGCCGATTTCGTCTTTCCATTCTGCCAACTTGCATCATCCATCCAGACCTCAGGCTCGATTGACGTCATCGCTTATGGTACCGTGGTGTGCAGACAAATGTCAGCAATGAGCAAACAGGAGGAGAAATGTGTTAGGCGAAGAAATGGGGCATCTTCGAGGTGAAATTGTAATTGTAAGATCATGATGCGTCTGTGATTCGTTATGAGCGTATCGGCATGTAGATATTTTATCCATAGTTTGCAATCAAAGAAATTGAGGTTGGATTTGTTGGTGTTCCCGAGTCGAATATATATCCATGCCCATCATGTGCAGGCAGCAATGTGAAGGATGCAGTGACGAGGAGAACATGCTCAAATGTGGACCATTTGTGCCTCGGAATGGCGTCCGAGATTGGTAAGAGCGTTACGTAGATTATTGACTGATATGGCCAATTCTCGGGTGTACGCTCCTGGGTTAATAGTGACTAGCTGGCACCAGAGTTTAACACTTTCTTCAATGAATGGGAGTGCCTCCGAGTGTTGTCCGAGATCCGAAAGAGCATTATATAGATTGTTGAGTGACATTGCCAAATCCGGGGTGTATGATCCTGGGTTAACAGCAACTACCTGGCGGTAGAGTTTGACACTTTCTTCAATGAATGGGAGTGCCTCCGAGTGTCGTCCAAGTTTGGAAAGGGCATTACATAGATTGTTGAATGACATTGCCAAATCCGGGGTGTATGATCCTGGGTTAACGGCAACTAACTGGCGGTGAAGTATGATGCTTTCTTCGATGAATGAGAGCGCCTCCGAGTGTCGTCCGAGATTGGAAAGAGCATTATATAGATTGTTGAGTGACATGGCCAAATCCGGGGTGTATGATCCTGG
This sequence comes from Cantharellus anzutake, assembly GCF_015039405.1. Lineage (NCBI taxonomy): Eukaryota > Fungi > Basidiomycota > Agaricomycetes > Cantharellales > Hydnaceae > Cantharellus > Cantharellus anzutake. The sequence goes on along the minus strand of NW_024067069.1, from coordinate 18,463 downwards.
GTTAACGGCAACTAACTGGCGGTGGAGTTTGACGCTTTCTTCAATGAATGGGAGTGCCTCCAAGTGCCGTCCGAGATACGAAAGAGCATTATGTAGATTGTTGAGTGACATTGCCAAATCCAGGGTGTATGATCCTGGGTTAATGGCAACTAACTGGCGGTAGAGTTTGACACTTTCTTCAATGAATGGGAGTGCCTCCGAGTGTCGTCTGAGGTTGGAAAGGGCATTACATAGATTGTTGAGTGACATGGCCAAATCCGGGGTGTATGATCCTGGGTTAACGGCAACTAACTGGCGGTGGAGTTTGATGCTTTCTTCAATGAATGGGAGCGCCTCTGAGTGTCGTCCAAGATCCGAAAGAGCTTTACATAGATTGTTGAGTGACACAGCCAAATATGGAATGCATGATCCTGGGTTAATGGCAACCAGCTTGTGCCGGAGTTTGACGCTTTCTTCAATGAATGGAAGTGCCTCCGAGTGCTGTCCAAGATTGGAAAGGGCATGCCATAGACTGTTGAGTGATGTGGCTAAATGCAGGGTGTAGGAACTTGAGTCCACAGAAAAAAGGTAACGGCAGAGTACAACAGAATCATTTGCTGCCTCATATGCCTCCTGGAATCTTGACCAAAATCCCAAATTCCAGTGAAGCCGGGTAAGCACATTAGCCAGTGTGCTGACAGCGTCTTCCGACTTGTGGACAACAGCCAACTGAATAAGATCATGAGCTAGTTTCATTAACATAATTTGTCAATATCCCATACCTTGGCCCACTCAGGGAGTAACAGGATCCTGATGTAGCTTTCCATTCTCACACAGACTTCCACCCACTGAGTTGCTTGCTGACCCAGAAACATACTAACCAGCCCAGCTAGCTCCTCAGAGGGTTCCTCGACTCCACTGAGGTGATGGACAATGTGGCGACATGCATAACGAAAGTGCTCAGAAAACTCCTTTTGAGGAATATGCGGCATTTCATCTATTTCGCACAAGTTTTCAATCAGGCCTAAGCCCTCTACAGAGCAGAGACCCTCATTCAAAATCTCAGTGCATCGCAAGGCAACCCTGGCATTATCTGCCCCAACAGCTATGGGAGGGCAACGAGAGCTGATTGTTTGGGGATCGATCCGATCGACAATAAAATCGCGGAAAGATAGGTGTAAGATGCGAATAGGAATGTGGGGATCCTCAACTCCTGAGAGCAGAGGAGCAAGTTCAGCCAATGCATATTGAACAGAAGAATTGAGAAAAGGTGACAAAATTGCATCCCAGGCTGCGACAGACAGAGGCTGCTGAGCAACAAAGATCGCTCCCATCACAATCGGGTAGTCGTGCGCGAAATCTTCATCCTCCCAATCAAACTTCTTCAAAATCCTCGTATACAGGTCATCCATCATCTTCTCAGTGGGCACCCTTGATCGTTTGGTCCCGGTGTCGAGCAGGCTCTCTAGTGTTATCATAGGATTCTTCCTAGGCTTCTTCATGTAGCGAAAGACGGTGCTGATCCAAATAAACAAGCCACCCGCTCGTTCCAGGATCTCCTGCACCGCACTATCCTCATCCTGGAGTTTATGCGCTAAATCGGGATGCCAATTCTTGAGCTCTTGTAGCTGGGAGCGGATGTATGCAGCACAGTCATGCATATTTGTGTTATCCAGGAGATCAATGGTGAGGTGATCGATAGGAAAATGGCGTGAGAGGGAGCGATTAACAAGATCAACATGTCTCGAAGTAACGAAAAACTTTATGGAAGATGATAGCTTGGGTACTTCCTCGCAAAGAATCTTAGCAAGGGGTTGATATGCTTCTTCATCGCATTCATCTAAAGCGTCGATGATGATCACCATAGGACAGTCGGAAGGCGGAGGTTTATGGAGTAGAGATGGAGCCACCAATTTCTTGAACTGCATCGCGAATGAAGCTGTTGAGAGACTAGGGTCGTTTCGAAGAGCAGAGGTAATGAAAGTGCGATAAACAGGGTCATGGTCTGCCAAAGCTCGAGCCATGCCACTGAATAGAAGATCAGGCCGCGACCGTTCGCCCGCTTTAAAGAAGAACTGCAGTAACAGGGTAACATCCCCTTCGCTGGCACATCGTTCTGCTATCGTGAGTGCAATCGAAGTCTTGCCAGCGCCGGCCACGGCAGTCAACAGCACTAGCCGGTTCTCACTATCCCCAGTGTTGCGGCACCATCCCATGATACGCTCAATGAGATCAACTCTAGTGTCTTTCAGGCACACCTGAGTGGAATCATCATGGGCAAGATGAAGGTATCGGAGACTATCGAGAATCTTGTCATCATGTAGACGGCGTTCTATGGCCGCTAATTTGGAGCCAGTTATCAAGTTCGTGCTAAGCTGCATCGGCCAAAAATCAGAATGTTATGGAACGATACTGTAAGGAAAGCTACCTGAAACGATGCCAATGCTTTGTCAAAATCTTTCTTCAGGCCATCAATTTTTCCCGGGTCTCTCAAGTAGGAGAATGTCTTTCTGATAGCCGATCGTTTTTCTACTTTTTCCCGTCTTTCAATTTCGGACTTAATCTTCTGTAGCGCGCTAGGAGTTGATGTGAGTACGATATCGAAGACCACCAGAACGGATACAGACTTACCCATCAAGCTCTGCGGCGCTTTCCACCCATGGCTTTGCCTCTTCCGCTGACACATCATCGGACTTTATGGCTGAAGATACCTTGGCCATGGCGCTCGCTACGTATTCACCGAAATCAGTCCATTCCTTTGCATTCTCCTTGAACTTCTACGTGGTGCAAATCAGCGTGAGCTATCATCCGTGGACAAGCATAAATCATTACCAACTTTAACTTCGTCGAAGATGAAAAGCGCAGCACTAGTCGCATTCTTTAGGGGTGGACACCAATCAGCCGTGGCATTGACGCCTCTGAGAGTTAAAACCGCCAGGATACCCCCCGCTGCGAAGAGATCATTGATCTTTTGCCTCGGAGTTTCAGCCTCTTGTTGCAGCGACATGCTCGATAACGAACAAGGGGACGGATGAGAGAGCTTTGGGCACGCAACACACCTGTGAGCTCAGAAGCCGGAGCCACGAGGCTTCCGTCTGATTATGGAAGGTTGAGGAAGAATATGATATATGCATTTGGTCGACACTAGAATCCAACGAATTCCATGACCCGGACTATGGATCATGACATTAATTCCTCACTTCTCTACTGCACGAGAGCCCGCATCATTCCCCCTAGAACGATGAGCGTGATTAGGAGCGAGCAAGGACTATGTGATGATAAAGCTCAATACCCTCGTGATGTCGTGGCAGTGCGACTGTCCCATCGTAGCGTACATGAGGGCGACTTTCTGTACATGATATGTGGGTAATCTGGTTGGTATCGTCTGGTGTCAATGATCCTCAAGCGTCACACTGAGGCACTGGTTGCAGCCGGCGGTAATTTGCGCGCGGTGGGGCACGTGTACGCGATGTGCATCAGCGGAAGCTGGGATCCATTCTAGCCTTTCATCGCGGTCTTGGAGTGCAACCAGCCTTCATACAAACTTTACTAGTAGGGCCCCGGTAAGTGGCCGAGCGCCGGCTTAATGCCCAAAAAATGGGCCTCGGACAAGTATAGAGGCCTTTTTCAAGTCGGATTAAAATCGTTCTCTGCCGTTGTGACAAGTAAGTTAATCGCCTCATCCCGGGACATCGAGGGCGTAGGATTTAAGTTCGGACCCAGTTCGGTTAGCTCCCTAACTTATGTCTTGCCTGTGGATGGCCATGCGTTGAGGTATTTAACTTGCGCGTAGTGTAGGTGAGTACTCGCTGAACTGGTTCAGGGTTCCCTCGGTGAGCAAACGGGATTGACCACATACAGGAAGCGCAATCGGGCTAATTGTGGCTAGTAATGATATGCATGCCTTATCACTTTACTTACTCTCCCCTTGTCATAGATTGGCGGTCAGGTACGCATCAACACTCAGAACCTTAATTTGGCTGCGTTAAGAACTTAGCCTCATCGTCTTGGTTAGATGTACGACCATGCACGCCATGGGTGGGGGGTTTTTCACTTCTCTCTTAGACTTTGTGCGGCAGTCCTTAGCCTTGGCTGCACAGGCAAAAGGCCATTGCTGAGGCGCTGCATCAATGAGCTGAAGCCTCTACACTGTTCTTCGGGTTGTTGGCGCTGACAGTGGCTGTACATAATTGCTTGACATTTCGGCGTCTCCCGCGCGCTGACAAAAAGAACTGGTCATACGTTTGATCGCTGTGTGATTGCATCTCTATGCCAGAGTTACCTGAAGTTCATCGTATCGCTGGTATCGTACGGAGAGCAGCTCTTGGAAGACGGATTCGTGCTATCCAGTCTACCGAAGACCCTCTTGTGTTTGCAGATGGAATAACAAATGAGGTCTTTGTACGTTGAATCAGGATTCCGCTTTCCATTTAATATGATCTATGTGTTCACCGTAACTTTGGGAATGTCAGGAGGAGGAGCTAGTAGGCCGTACAGTCACGAATGTAGGGCGTTATGGCAAGGTTTTCTACGCTGAACTTGATGGCACAGGACGGCATCCTGTCATGCATCTCGGCATGACTGGGAATATGTACGTTAGGGGCACGAATCCTAACTTCTATAGGAGCTCTTCAAAGAAGGTGGACACACAGTGGCCACCCCGGTTCTGGAAAGTATGTATCACATCTTGCTCGCTTTAGGGGAGTTTAAAGCCAAAATCTTAATACAAAAATATGAAATTACATCGTCGCAACTCGCAAGTTCATCTGGAAGATGGAAAGCACACTGACTGAGCCGGAGACTGAACTTGTGTTCGTGGATGCACGTCGACTGGGACGAATACGATTGTGCAAAGATGTCCTGGGCGAACCTCCCATTTCGATGCTGGGTTTCGACCCAATACTCTCCATTCCAACCCTGGAAGAATTCTCATCGAAAGTTCTTAAGCGAGGCCTCCCCATCAAGTCCCTGCTTTTGGACCAGACGTTTAGCGCGGGAGTCGGCAATTGGGTTGCCGATGAGATTCTATTTCATGCTCGAATCCATCCCGAACAAAGATCTAATAATTTGGGGGAGAATCAGGTCAAGGGATTGTATGACAAGATGCAATACGTCTGCCAAACCGCTGTAGGAGTCGACGCTGATTCGTCACAGTTCCCTGAACACTGGCTATTCAGGCACCGTTGGGCGAGCATAAACTCATAAACTCGTCTTGGGTTCACACAGTCTTATTGATTTTTCCATTAGGGAAAAGGGAAAGGGAATTCTTCGGACCTGAAGTTGGTGGGTTCACCGCTTTGGGGTGTTGTCCCACCTCACCGACAATAATCCTGCGAACTCAGCCGTCTGGCGAGCCAGCGTTGATCAAGTGGATCACTGTCGGCTCTCGCACGTCCGCATTCGTGCCCAAAGTCCAAGTATTGATGGGAACTAGAGGAGGGAAAGAAGGGACACACAAGGTAGTCAGAAGTCTACCAATTATACCGGAAAGACGTCATCCGAGTTTACGATAGGAAGGAGATGAAGGAGCCCATTCTTCAGGGGATTCTTCTTTATCCGAGCTGGAAGACCCGGAAGAACCAGAGTCTATCAAAACAGTGCGCCCCTTGACACCACGTCGCGTCTAACTGATCCCAAAGCGGCAACTAGACTAAGAAAAGAAAGTCATCGGCTTCAGCGGACCAACCTTCAAAAGAAACCCGCCATACTCGAAAGCGACATAACATTATCGAAGTACCTTTAATCTGCTGTGCAATCTGCGCGATTGACTTACGGACATACTTGCAGCAATCGGCGAATGAGATCCCCAAAGTGAACCGACGACGAAGCTCTCGTCTGTCAGCCAAAACGTAATAGTCATCACTTTATCCCCTGTCCCGCACGGTTGTAACATAATGTTTCCCAATGTTGAGAACTTCGTTTTGGTATCAAAATGCGTAAATGAAGGCAAGCAACAATATGAGTATTAACTGTAGTTGTCTTTACCGTCGTCCTGCTTGATAATACCCTCCGCGTCCTTGCTAATCATCTTCAACCTCATCCATCAATTCGTCCCCATCATCCTCTTGATCGTCTCCCTCGTCCTCGTCCTCTTCTCCATCCTCGTCCTCGTCTTCATCTTCATCCTCATCTTCATCCTCGTCGTTCCCTTCATCATCTGAACCCGACTCTCCTGCACTCTCCTCACCGAGCTGAACATCTTCGATGCTTCCTTCATTCTCATCCATCTCAACATCCACGTCCTCTTCATCCTCTTCATCACTCTCGCCTTCAACATACTTGGAAACCGCAACTTCTCTCCGAGCACGTCGAGCTTCGCCTTCCTGGGCCCATCTTTCCCTTTGTTCGTCTACTGCTTTCCCAGAGAGTGCAGCGGCGGAAACGAGCGCGGACTCGCCATTTCGTGAGCGCATTTCGATCTGCGCGAGAAGGAGGTCAAGACGGCCATGTAATGCCAGCAGGCGATCTTGGAAAGCAACACGGGATGCAATTGTAGTGTGAAGTTTGGCTAGCCGTTTCACAAGTTGTGGGTCCTACGAAAAATGCTATGTGAGCCCCGGGCCCGATTGACAAGGGTTAGTAAACTCACAGTTAGGAGGTATGATGCGTGTACGATGAGAGTTGCACGTAACCACTTTATCAGCACGCCGCCTCTCTCTGCATCTATTCCTGATCCTTTTGAAAACTTGAAACCCGCCGACCCTATGCCACGATTTAGACGGGATACACATTCCTGAATCAATGGCGCCGCAAATCTGGCTGGCAACTTCCGTATAGTACTTGCAACAACCGAGTCTTCACTGGTATTGAGCACTGTCTCGAGGAGCTCTGAGTCACTGGAATGTAATGCCTGAACGAGTGTCCGAGTGAGGGAGAGCGGGTCAGAGGGCTTTGATATGGATGAATCTCTTGTGCCCTCGGTCACTAAGTCTAAGTCCAGCGTTGACAGGGGCGGAGGGGCGGAGGCAATGGCAAGTTTCTCTCCTAGAGAAAGCTCAGCCATATCACCATCCAGTTCAGCTTCGTTGTTCAGAGCAGCATAAGGGTCTTCTCCGTCTGACACCAATTCGTTCCCTGTGCGAAGAGTTGACTCTTCAGCCTCACGGTACCTTTGGATGGGGATCTACAAGACGCGCACACATCCATAAAAATAATAATGTTTGTCTCGAGTGAGAAATGCTTACCCCGGAATCTTCCTCCGCCTGCGTGGGGTTAGAAAGGGGAGCTTCGAGTTCGATTTGGGGAATGTAATTCCCATCGTCGTCGAGGAAATGCTGGGGATGGCATTCTAAGTTTGTTCGGATAATCTCTAACGACGGGACGTACTATGGAAGTGAATACTGGTCGTGTGCCTCTGATATAACGGGCAATGCGTATTACCGGGGCTTCTTTGTTACTGGCGGCAAAGCCTGCCGTGGCCACCAAAGGCTCAGAAGGTCCGGTGACAATGGTCGAGCCTACACTGAGGTTGATTGGGGGCGCCTGCTTCTTTGAGAGCGATGATACAATAGTGGTAGGTATCGGGTAGACATGGAGAGACCCTGATGCTGAAAGAACCAGTAGAGATATGGATGACGAAGTCTTGGAAAATTCGATGAACCGCACATCGGTGTCAAGAGGAATGGAAGCTATTAATCTTCCCTCTTTGATACTAAAGGACGACGAACTGTCGCGGTCATCCAGGTCACCTAGCGCAGGGATTTGCCAAATCGAAACGAAGCGGTCACCCTCTGCAATCGAGGCAAGTATTTGAGAATCCGATTCGCTGTCGGAATGGGAGAGGGAAATCCATCGAAGACACAAAAGGCGGGAAGCATGTCCAATGAATGTGGCAAGTTCGCGCAACTGACTGGGTTGAGAGGATTGATCTTCGTCATCTGTCTCCCTTGCGAGGCGCACGATTTTAATGGAATTATACCCTACGAATAAGGTATCCACATGGCTGCTCTTCGAAGAGAAGTGGGTTATAGAGGAGTAAGGTGTGCGACCAGTCCCAGTGGCCCCAAGATGTGAGGAACAACTGTTGATCAATTGCCCACTCTTGAGACTCCACGCGTTGAGGATCCCATCCTGGCCCGACGTCCAAATCATCTCATCCCTATGTTTGCTTTCGGGAATCGCTATAGAGAGGATGCTAGACGTGGACCTCGGACTCGACAACGAATGCGTAACTTCACTCGAGTAAGGCGAAAAAATTGTAATGTCCCCGGAAGAGAAGCCAATTACCAAAGATTGTTGCTGAATTGAACTAGCCTCCTGGGCTTCCGAAGCTGTCTCGCTATTTCGCTTCTTTCTGCTCTTGTGGCCCCGTCGGTGTTCCGGGGGCTTAATCCATTGCATACAGGTGACACGAGCATCCTTGAAGATTTTCTCCGACACGACCTTTTCAGTGGAAGTGCTAAACACGCGTAACCGATGTTTGTCGACCGCGAGTGAGATATGTGCAAAGAGGTCACCCGAGGGGGAAAATGAGGAAAAAGACGCTACCGAGGCTGCTTCTACGATGACCGGTTCGAGCCGAGCACGCGGGCGTATTCGCTTCTTTTTAGGCTGTGGATCTTGCTTACTCTTCTTCGATAACGAGGGCGGCATTGTTTTCGCGAGTTTTTTTGGATTTTTGGGTTGAGTGTGGGCCGGAGAGCGCCGGTGTAAGTACGCGCGACGATGACAATAGACATCAACACAGCTGAATTTCATATTCTCAACGTCACCATCTTGCTGTCGGCTCCAATAATGTGGAGTCCTTTCTCCTATAAAGCTGGCGAGATGGGGGCATCCTTAGGTTCTCCTTCTCTAAAGACGTGTTGCACATATGATTTCCGTCACTTCCAGCGCTGAGAATCTTTTCTCCACCTTGTTGAATATCCTTTTTCGCCTTGTTCATGGCGTCCTGGACGTGCTCCAATCTGGTCTCATTGTAATACAAGCCATGGTTTCGTCCGCACTGGAGGTTGTGGCTGGGCTTCTCCACTCGGCTGCTAAATTGCTGACTGGCACGGCAGCCTTTATTACAGGCGAGTGATCTTGCTCTGTTGTTCTGTGCACTCCCCTCAACCAGTCTTACATTGTAATGCAGGCAATATCGTTGGAATACTGGTCCTCCTTTCCATTTATATTGGATACCAGAAATTTTATGCCAAGGAACAGAGAGGGAGGAGGCTCAAGTAAGAGAAACGAATCCGCTTGATCACATTGGAATCCTCCGAATGCGCCTCGATTGTTCCCCATGTACTAGCTGACCCTTAATAATGTCTCACCCATCATTGTATATGTCAATTCACGTCTGCCCCAGTTTTCCAGAAGCCGAGCTCAACAAACCATGACCGCCATTCATCACGTTTAGTTGGGTCGTTGCACTCTTCCAGAGGAGCAATGGCGCCTGTCCTACCCAGATACGTGCCTGACGACAACGTGGTATCAACCATACCACGGAGAATAGTGTTGGCGGCTAAGAAGTGGCAGCCTTAAAACGCGGCATATAGTGAACAACAAAGACCGATGCTTACCAACGGGTAACGGGGTAGTGAATGGGAATAGGGTCAAAACATACCTCCCGATTAGCTGCAGGATCCATGGCCACTCTCGTGCCAACTTGGTCTCAGGAACGAAGCCTGGTCGTTGTGGAATCCATGAGATTGAAGGACAACATCGCACAACTACAACTTACCAGGAGAGATTGCCACCACAGAGGGCTTGTTCCCTTCAGAAGGCCAGCGACGATTAATTTCATCCTTCAAAATAAAGAATAGATGCATTTGGACGAGCTTCGATAGACCGTAGGCGTTTCGTCCTTCCCATTTGCTCCCTGAGAGTAGGTCCTCGATTGTGGAGGGTGCCACGACCGCTGGCAGGGTTATCATCTATTCGGCTCGGTACGGGGCGAATGGAGCAATTCGTACTTTTCGCAGGCACTTTGTGTTTCTCTGAACCCACCAGTACGATGCGGCCATCATCCGCCATTACGTGCAACAAACGCTTCAATAGAACAGCTTGGCTAAGCGTGTTGACGAAAAGGGTACTCTCGAATTCTCTGTTGTCTGGGAGTTTGACGGTCTTTCGAACGTTGCGTACGACAATCCCAGCGTTCAGCACCAGAATATCAATTTTCTTGTTAGGTTTGACGATATTGGACAAGACATCTTGCGCAAAGCGTTCGATAGAGTCGAGCGAAGCCAGGTCGAGTGGCAGCAAATGTGCCTTAACGTCGAGCGGCGACGGTGATGATTGCCGAACACTCTCAAAATGAGCTTGTAACGCTCCGTCGGAAGTCGATCGTGCACCGATGTATACTTCATAGTTGAACCGAGGAGTAGCTTCAAAATTTGTCGGGGCGTTTTCAATGAGTTTCCCCAGAGCTGCAAGGCCCAATCCAGCCGTGCCTCCGGTGAAAACTACGAGTTTAGACACAGGGTCCATATGTGATGCCAAGCTAGGGCAGGAGGAGATTCGATAGTGCAAAGCTCAAGAAGCTCCTGAGGGATTCTGCGTACGCAACGTAGAAATGCAGAGAGACACTGGTGCCGATGGAAGCTCGAAGTAGGCAGGAAAGTGCGTAAGCCTTCTTCGGCGGGATTATACATGTCGCGTGCTCGAACTTTCGGATGGTCTTAAAAGCTTATAGCGTGGCTAATACCGAATGGTATTATTAATTTTCCCATGAACCAGGACAAAGATCAGATCATACCTGGATGCGTTCCAACGGCTGCTGACGTGAGAAATTCTCATCTCCCGGCCTGATGAGGCAAGTACCCGCTACTCTTTCATTATCGTTAGTCCTTCGGCAGGGTTGGGTTCAGCGATAGGTTCAAGTTGAAATAAGATCCCGGGAATTCCAACCTCGGTTAGCCAAAGTAACACTTTTTTGGGCAGACTGAATTACATAGTTTCCTTTGACCGAGCTTGCGAGGCATTTGTTTACAGTGGGGGTTCGTTTTTTTTCTGTGGGAAAGCGCGTTGTGGAGTTTGCGCATCGTCACTTCATCGGATCCAAACGCACATCTCAACCAGCTGCTGCAAGCTCGGCCATCCAGTTTGAGGGGAACCCTCACAACTATACTTATTGTCCTCATCACCCATTCTGAAGTCCATAACTGACCCGAAGCGCAACAACCTCGCCGCACAGCGTCCCTCGTTGCCAAAGTCGTCTCCTGTCAGTTCCCATGGAACCTAATCACCGAGCAATCCCAACACACTCGGAGGACTCGAAGGATGAGATCAGCTTGGAGAGCCGCAAATATTTCCATGTCAATGATTTGCCTGTGGAACTCTTGCGGGAAATATTCGTTACCTTGAAAGCTGATTGGGATGGGCACTATTCTTCTGATGGTTGCACCGTGGCTCATGTGATAACAAAGATTTGTCACTTCTGGCGCTTCGTAGCACTGAACGAACCTCGACTATGGGCAACGCTCATCATTGGATCCGAAGGTGGGAGTGGAGAAGGGAGGTTGCAGCGGTTTTCAGACTGCTTGGAGAGATCCAAAGGCGTGCACCTGGAACTAATGGTGAACTTCACGAGACAGCCCAGTGCGCAATTTCGCAGACGTGTGAAGGAGATCGCAACACCCCATCTTAATCGTTGCACCTCGTTGCACCTTATCGATTGCCTTCCAAACGACTGGATCCCACTTCCCAACGAACTGAAATCGCTGAGAGATGTAGTGCTATGTTTGGATCTTGCGTTCCCACAGCCTCTTCACCAAATCCTGGATTTGGGTTTACCAACCCGCTTACGTTATCTTAAACTTTCTACCCTGAGTCTACACATTCCAGCATTCGCTTTGAATTCCGTGATGGAGCATTTATCGGTGTCGTTGAACCACCGTAATATCAGTATAGTCGCCAATCTCCTACGCGATGTTGAACCTTTGAAGACTCTGGAGTTCGAGCTTGTGACTTTCCCAAGCGTGGACCTTTCAGCCATCTTCCCTCATTCGTTCCCCCAGCTTGAGAATCTCATCCTCCGTGGTGGTGGGAGAGTTTCCTCTCCCATCGTGGCCCCGCGTCTTAAACACCTATATTACCAAGCACCACGAAGTTTGCACCACTCTTCACTCGACACAATAAACAGTGATATTCTGAAGGGCCTCATCTCCTTAGAGGTTAGAACATATAACCTGCCGCGATCTAACCCCCTGCGGGATTGCCTCGTTCATTGTCACGCGCTGGAATGCCTAGGAGCTTACGTCGTAATGGACGATGGTATCAGGTTGCTGGAATCCCTACTTTCAACTGCGAGACCGCCAAGTCCAGATCTCCTGCATCTCTCGGCATACCACTGTCCCAATCTCCAGAGAATGATGTTCTCGATCTATCTAGGACCTGATCCTCAAGCAATTAAATGTATTTCTAATCGCACCCTTGAACTCCTTGCCCTCCGACCGCGGCTCTCAAAGGTTGAAATCAAGATCCGCATAGGAACCGGGGCGGCACCCGAGTTGAATCTATCTCCCCTTACTAAGGATCTTCCGGAAGCCTTCCCAGCCAGAGTGGTTGTTTGGGGCCCTGATGTAACATGTATTTTCTCCGACCCGCCAACCGACCCGCCAACCTTTTTAAACCACATGAATGGATATCCCCACACCCTTCTGGTTTAGCGTCGAGCGCACCAGTCGTTTCATCGTGCGCGAGATGTTCAACACCCACTTGTCTTGCTTCACAAGTTGCCACACAACGTCTAATGATTGTAAACGGCTGATCGCCTCTTGTAACTGTACTTGTACATATGAAGTTGGAAGAGATATCTCATCCAAGTTAAAAGCCATTCCCAGCAGCAGAGGTTCCCATCTCAGGGGTCCCCCTACATTTCGGCATGGACAGAGAATCTCCTGTCTTTGCTTTTCCTTCAAATCAGTTTTGCTGTTGACACCATGTCGACGCACGCTCGCCACGGAGCTAGCACAGTGCGATCGCTGCAATTCCATCCCTTGTATTAAGTACAACTGGTGGGCGCCGCCTGACGCGGCCGAACCTCCCACTCTTCTCGCTGCAACCTCGAACCATCGTTTGGGCGGAAAGGAATAGAAACGAGGTATGTACACTGGAATATTTCCTCTGATGACTCGTCATTCAATCGTATCGGATCAATCATCGAGCCAACAACTTCAGCTCCTAGGTCGGGTTTTCCGTTCTCGTTGGGGATTTTTACGTGTACTTGTAACCACCACATTGGGGCGGATTCGAAGATTCGGGTGATATATCAGTTTGCAAAAACCAGGATTTAGTGGAGAGCGTGGAGTTCTGCCAGTAGAATGATTCCCCCTCCTGGCGTTCTTGCGCCCAGAAAACAGATTCGAGATCATGGCACGAGGACGACCCCCTAATGATGTCAGCTCCGATGCTAGGAACGGAGGTCTGATGGGTAGGGGAGAAGCCAGCTCCAGCCCCAATCGCGAACCCAAAATCAATCGGAGATATGCCTTATATTGAAAAATTCTGGGTTAGTTGCAACTCGCCATCAACCAAAGCACGATATGCCACTGAAGTCTTCAAAACGTGATCGGAGGCCGTCGTGGGGCCAAGACCATTGCGCGAAGGATGCGATTGCTGTTCCCCGTTTACAAGAGGTTGGACTCAACCACGGGCTCCAGCAGCGAGCGAATCAAGATCATTCTGGTTGAACATTTCAGACGTTAGTACTTAACGCCTTTTTCCCTTGATGAACTTCAGCAGCTCAACCTCCGCGATTAGCTGCCAGAGAGCTTTACAACCTCGACTGTAGCAGCTTCGCGCTGTTTGACCTCTCCGACGGCCCAAACCATTGTTCCTCCGAAATGCGCCACCCCTTTATGCTTCTTCCTCTTCTGATTTTCTCTCCTCTTGTGACACGGGTCTTCCCCTTGACCAAGAAGTAAGCCCTGTCCGCAGACCGCACAACTTCTCCCGGCCCTAGTCCCCGTGTGGTTCGTCACATCATTCACCGGATGACGGATGTATGAACGGCTCGAATCTGAGCTGGGCAGGAGTAGCATTCCCCAGTATTAACATTCCTGAAGTTCTCTCCAAATGGTATAGGAATGCTCCTGTAGAGACCTGAACGGTTCAAGTACCGAGGCTCAAAGTTCGTGCCTTCTATAAAATGTCCAAGTAAGTGCCGCCTGAGACCGCTTGCGGGAAAGAGCTCTGCGGCATATCCTGCAAGCTGAGCTCGATCCGGGGGCGTTTCCCCAGTAGTATGCATTGACGTTGTATACGAGATGCCATAGTTCGAAAACCCTTCGGACATGCTCACTTGGGTCGAACACATCCACCGCATCGATGTGGCTTCTGTCCTCAGAGAGCCTCGACAAGGCTCCCAAAGTCAATGTTTTCACACCGATTACTGAAGTCTTCAGATTTAGGCTGCAAGCATGCGTAAGTCGCATCATTGAGATCAGAATGGGAGGAAATGTTGAGCATCCCGATATTGAAACTCGAGATCTAGAGCTAGTTCAACCGAAGAATCACAGCTGATACTAGCTACTTGCGACAGAGAACCGTGCGGGGGGGCGAAAAGGACCTGGGCTGAGTTTCCGTGCACGGACTCACGAAGACGCTTTCATCCTATCCAGCTCATTGCATATGGAATGATGACCAGCAACAAGCTACTCAGAATTTAGCAAATTACGGATGAGGTATCCCTGCCACCATGACCACAAGGGGACAGCGCGCGGATGATACTGGCCCAGGGCATCGTGCGGAGGGGGTGGAGTTAAGAAATGAGTTCGAGACTCGTATCCGGCCCATGGATCTATGTATTAGGCACTGAGACGAAATCATCGCCGGAAGCCCGCAAACATGAACGCAGAGCAACCAGATGAAATAGTCTGTGGCTCCTTGCTGCGCGATGAAAGGCTTCTAGACGGTAGCAGGGTGCCATTTTTTGACCTTACTGAACCTGGTTTAGTCTAATATCTTACAAACGGGTAAATTGTAGTCACGATCGTCAACTTTTCAACCAAAACATTTCTCCTGGAACTTGGAATCATACCAAGATTGTCAGCGAGTATACGATAAACTTGCCCCAATAATTCTTGATTCGAGGGTTCTTCATATAAATCCTGGTTCGGCTTTTTGCTGGACTTGGGCAACACATGCTCTGGAAAGAGTCTGTGTGTGTCCTCCTTGAAGGGATCATTAAACATGGCTCTTTCCTCAGCTGCCATTTGACGATTGAACCGCGCAACCCAGTACCTGCGTAGCGCTTCAGCAAAATTCCTGTACTGTCTGTGAAGGGGAGCCCCCGCGAGAAGGGTTGCCGTTTCTGTTACAGCCTTGGAAGCACGACAATTACCTGGGTCCTTGAACCATGAAGACAAAAGACGGGGACTGATGGTGAGAATTTCATCATCGTCTCCTTTGTCCATGCAGATGCAGATGTAAATGAGACACCAGGCAAAAGACTCCGAATCGTGTTGGTACAGACGTAAAACCGAGCCAATAATTGCTTTTTCACTGAGGAGATCTAGGGCCATGAACGGCATAGTTCCAGTGTTGTCCTTCCCGCTCAGTTCCTTCTGTTTGCCCAATCGAGCTAGGTCGAAGTCGACAAGAACCCCGCATTTCGTATCGGGCTTGTACATCAAGTTTCGTGTGCTGATGTCCCCATGGCAGATATTCCTTTCCCACAATGCCCAATGACCTGCTGCAAATGAATGCTGAGGGATAACACAAAAAACGAAAACACGACGTACAGAAGAAACAGTCCAAATATGCGATTAGCATGTGTTCCCCATCTAGACGCTTGAGCTCCCCCAGACGGTCAAGTATGACGAAACGAAGCGCTCGCACCCTGGTCGTGTCCAGATCCAGAAACTTCCGGATGAACCCCATCGAACACGTTACATAGGGAAGGTCTGTGTTGCTCTACGTCGTGGGGATGTGATCCTTCACTAGGCTGTTGGTTTCACCAATTTGCCTCGCCCGCTCAATAACATTCACCTCACTAGTCCGCGTTTCCTCTGGCCAGGAAGCCTTGGCGACCAAGTCGTTAGCTTCCTGAATATCCAAAGTACTCAGATTCAAACCGTCAGCCTTCCTGACCCCAGCTACAACGGTCGAACGGCCCGTCAGATTGACCCCACCATAGATAAGATCATCATTGGGGAGGGTATGGATCGTAGTATCCTGGATGAGGGTGGTTTTGAAGACTGAATCCTTGGACCGTCGTTCGGGACAGATACTCGACCCCTCGAACGCAGTAAAGAAACCCCAGTGTGCTAGATCGAACCTTTGCATAATGAGTAGGACCAAAAGGAAGTGAGGCAGGTCATCGACGATATTGAAGCCCCCCGTTCGAATAACACTCTGCCTGTCTGACCATGTAATGTATATTTGGCTCCCTAAAACATTAAAGCCTGAGTTACACTCGACGAGATTTACGGGGTTGAATTTCACCGTGTAAAATGAAGTTAATAGCGTGAGTGATGTCAACGGAGCAGGAGAGCCTCCCTGCAGCGTAGACCCCATTCTGAATGTCGACTAGCGGGACCGCCGGAGGTTTGGAACTTCCTGCAGCATCCTTCTCAGTCTTCGATCGTTTTGTCGTATTGTGGTCATTGAGCGCTTCTGTCTTGGGCTTCATGCCATGAGGGTGTGCCCATTCCGAGATACGTTCCGGCGTGATTGGGCCCTTTCTCGCGGCCACCCTATCCGATTCCCTGGAGCCATCTGCCCAGGAAAATAAGTAACAGATCCCTACCGAGAGGTGCGCACTCGCATTTTAATTTGGGTTGCATCCGTCTAATAGATGAGAGGTCATCATCGAACGGGGTACACGGCTCTGATTCCTTGAGGTCTTCGAACTTGTTGTTGAATGTCCTCATCGGGTTGACTTGCATCGGTAACCTGTCAGGTTTCACTTCTACTGTTGATCGAACCTTTTTCCATGCCAGCTCTAGGTTTTTAGAGCTTGCGGTACACGTGTGCGTCCTGAAAGTGCAGGAGTAGGTATCGTAAGCCTTGCAGGCTAGGCGTCTAAAGAATTCCCATTGAAGTAGGACAATATCTGGTCTAGTCCGGCAATCCCGGCTAAAATCGAGGGACTTCACCATGTGGTTATGGTTGCAATCTGCTTGTCGGCAGAGTGCTGAGGCAATCCTTTGATATCGATTTTCGAAAGCTGATCTAGGGCATAGTTAGAAGCGATTACGAATGGATCGCACATTTCTGCCTCTGTCCCGGCTTTGAGGCTTAGAGTGAGTTAGTCCCATGCCTAAGGAGTCATGGCCGCACTTACAACTTGGAGAGCTCAGTCCTCAGCGTGGTTCCTTCCTGGTTTGCTACTTCCTTCACCTTCTCAAAGGCAGATGATAGCACCTGCTCATCACGAGCGGAGACAACTTTGCCCTTTCCCGACAGGCAGAACGCGAGCAAAAAGTCGATCATGTCGACCACTTTGCATTTCTGGGTACTCTCCAAGTCAACACGAATGGGCTCTTCCATTTCTCCCGCCCTGACGTCGTGTTACCGCCGGGGGGGCAAAACGAAAGAGGGATGTCACACCGATAGGATTTCAAAGTTCCAGTAAGCAAACGAGATTGACTGGCCGAACTCAAGCTGGGCCTTGATCCACTGCGAATAGGAGTTTTCTGAATCCCTTTGGCAGTATTGGCGGTTTCCCCCTCATTCTGTTCTTCTTGAGGTACACTCATTGAGTGGAACTGCTCTAGCTATGATATCTCGCTCGGTATGTTGTCGGAAACAACAGAAACCAACAAATTGGGCCAACTCCGGACACCCCAGTTTCCATACGGCCACAGATTGGTTTAACGGCTAAGAGATGTTTAAGCACATAAGCCAAGGTTGAATATCACTTCGCATGGAACATATATGGGACATGTCAGCGAACAATCATCGCGATGTTGCATTGTTGCGATGTCCACTCGATCAAACTTGTCGGTTGTTGGTCCAAATACAGATGCATCATTCCCGGGTTGAAAAATAAGAATGTACAGGTTGAAATGTAAGGGTGCATTATTAATAAGACACGTTCAAAGCGGGTCCACTGAAGAGTGGGCACGTAGTTCAATATTCGGCAGGCTAAAACTAGGGGTATCGCAGTTAGACGAACGCGGACTTGGATGATCTTTAGAGGTGCACGAGAGGATAAGTCTCCTAGTGGGCAGGTAAGGCAGAATCTTGAATGAACGAACCTGGAAGCTCACCGGCATGGTAAACGAAGCAGTTGGGAACCAGCAGCTGTTTTCTCCAGTTCTCGGCATAGTACCAGGCTGCTTCAATGAGGGGATCAGCGCCACCCGAGCCCAATTCTCCCGCTGGAATTGGTTTGGACTTCCAAGACAGGAAGTGGGAAAACAATCATTACGCTGGCATCCGCTATTGCACGGACACTGATGAATGGATGTGGTTATATCCAACTCGTGCGTTGATGGATGATCAGGTAAGGTTACCATACATACAGCTAGTCTCATTATTGTACCATAAGAGTGGAATGCCCGATCAAAAGGAATGCGCTTTCTTGCTATTCATGACAAAGCATTGCGCC